>NC_091282.1:221778932-222081962 GCF_032444005.1 Ranitomeya imitator
GTTATTATTTTAGGCCTTCGATGCCTGTCTGCGGTCACTCCTTCCACTAGGCCTCCACTGACCACACCACTGCTGCCCGTGTACCCCTGGAACCAATTTAAAATTGCCTACAGCCAGCCCAATTTTTTTATTTTAGGCCTTCGATGCCTGTCTGCGGTCCATTCTTTCAACTACTACTACACTGACCAGGGCACTGCTGCCCGTGTACCCCTGGAACCAATTTAAAATTGCCTACAGCCATGTGTTATTATTTTAGGCCTTCGATGCCTGTCTGCGGTCACTCCTTCCACTAGGCCTCCACTGACCACACCACTGCTGCCCGTGTACCCCTGGAACCAATTTAAAATTGCCTACAGCCAGCCCAATTTTTTTATTTTAGGCCTTCGATGCCTGTCTGCGGTCCATTCTTTCCACTACTACTACACTGACCAGGGCACTGCTGCCCGTGTACCCCTGGAACCAATTTAAAATTGCCTACAGCCATGTGTTATTATTTTAGGCCTTCGATGCCTGTCTGTGGTCACTCCTTCCACTAGGCCTCCACTGACCACACCACTGCTGCCCGTGTACCCCTGGAACCAATTTAAAATTGCCTACAGCCATGTGTTATTATTTTAGGCCTTCGATGCCTGTCTGCGGTCACTCCTTCCACTAGGCCTCCACTGACCACACCACTGCTGTCCGTGTACCCCTGGAACCAATTTAAAATTGCCTACAGCCATGTGTTATTATTTTAGGCCTTCGATGCCTGTCTGCGGTCACTCCTTCCACTAGGCCTCCACTGACCACACCACTGCTGCCCGTGTACCCCTGGAACCAATTTAAAATTGCCTACCGCCAGCCCAATTTTTTTATTTTAGGCCTTCGATGCCTGTCTGCGGTCCATTCTTTCAACTACTACTACACTGACCAGGGCACTGCTGCCCGTGTACCCCTGGAACCAATTTAAAATTGCCTACAGCCATGTGTTATTATTTTAGGCCTTCGATGCCTGTCTGTGGTCACTCCTTCCACTAGGCCTCCACTGACCACACCACTGCTGCCCGTGTACCCCTGGAACCAATTTAAAATTGCCTACAGCCATGTGTTATTATTTTAGGCCTTCGATGCCTGTCTGCGGTCACTCCTTCCACTAGGCCTCCACTGACCACACCACTGCTGCCCGTGTACCCCTGGAACCAATTTAAAATTGCCTACAGCCAGCCCAATTTTTTTATTTTAGGCCTTCGATGCCTGTCTGCGGTCCATTCTTTCAACTACTACTACACTGACCAGGGCACTGCTGCCCGTGTACCCCTGGAACCAATTTAAAATTGCCTACAGCCATGTGTTATTATTTTAGGCCTTCGATGCCTGTCTGTGGTCACTCCTTCCACTAGGCCTCCACTGACCACACCACTGCTGCCCGTGTACCCCTGGAACCAATTTAAAATTGCCTACAGCCATGTGTTATTATTTTAGGCCTTCGATGCCTGTCTGCGGTCACTCCTTCCACTAGGCCTCCACTGACCACACCACTGCTGCCCGTGTACCCCTGGAACCAATTTAAAATTGCCTACAGCCATGTGTTATTATTTTAGGCCTTCGATGCCTGTCTGCGGTCACTCCTTCCACTAGGCCTCCACTGACCACACCACTGCTGCCCGTGTACCCCTGGAACCAATTTAAAATTGCCTACAGCCATGTGTTATTATTTTAGGCCTTCGATGCCTGTCTGCGGTCACTCCTTCCACTAGGCCTCCACTGACCACACCACTGCTGCCCGTGTACCCCTGGAACCAATTTAAAATTGCCTACAGCCATGTGTTATTATTTTAGGCCTTCGATGCCTGTCTGCGGTCACTCCTTCCACTAGGCCTCCACTGACCACACCACTGCTGCCCGTGTACCCCTGGAACCAACATCAGAAAATATAAAAATAAGTATTTTGCTTATAAAAAAGAAAATACTGGAGAGATATCAAATGCAGACATTTTAACATTAAAAACAAACACATACAACAAAAATCTGGTACAGTACTAAAAATGGCCACCAGCTACAATAACTTTCTCCTGCAAGTAGTTAACTGAAAGGTTTTTTCAATTTTAAACACAGATATGGCATCCACCGAGTGTTGTCCTGTCGCGTCTTCTTTATATTATTGCCAAGAAGATGCAAAACAATGAAAATAATAAAATCATTATTTACCAAAAAAATAGAGTAAGTCAAAACCACATTGCAAATAAACATTCATTACAAATAAAGAAGCAGGGCGCGTCCGAGGGTGAGTATATACCTAATAAGAATATAATCACCCTCGGACGCGCCCTGCTTCTTTCCGACAGCCTTCCTTCCTAAGAATCAGCCCTTCCGTGGTGTAGAGAGAGGGTTTGTTACACTCCAAGGTGTTCCCCAGGTTGCCTTTCCTGAGCTTCGATCTTCCGGCTCTCGTTTAGTAGTTGTTGGAAACTACGCTGCATTGGGCCTACAAATTGGGTATGGGGTGTAGAGAGATGGTGTGTTCCACTCCAAGGTGTTCCCCAGGTTGCCTTTCCTGAGCTTCGATCTTCCGGCTCTCGTTTAGTAGTTGTTGGAAACTACGCTGCATTAGGCCTACAAATTGGGTATGGGGTGTAGAGAGATGGTGTGTTCCACTGTAGAGAGATGGTGTGTTCCACTCCAAGGTGTTCCCCAGGTTTCCTCGCCAATGCTTCGATCATCATGCTCTCGTTTAGTAGTTGTTGGAAACTACGCTGCATTAGGCCTACAAATTGGGTATGGGGTGTAGAGAGATGGTGTGTTCCACTCCAAGGTGTTTTCCAGGTTGCCTTTCCTGAGCTTCGATCTTCCGGCTCTCGTTTAGTAGTTCTTGGAAACTACACTGCATTAGGCCTACAAATTGGGTATGGGGTGTAGAGAGATGGTGTGTTCCACTCCAAGGTGTTCCCCAGGTTTCCTCGCCAATGCTTCGATCTTCATGCTCTCGTTTAGTAGTTGTTGGAAACTACACTGCATTAGGCCTACAAATTGGGTATGGGGTGTAGAGAGATGGTGTGTTCCACTCCAAGGTGTTCTCCAGGTTGCCTTTCCTGAGCTTCGATCTTCCGGCTCTCGTTTAGTAGTTCTTGGAAACTACACTGCATTAGGCCTACAAATTGGGTATGGGGTGTAGAGAGATGGTGTGTTCCACTCCAAGGTGTTCCCCAGGTTTCCTCGCCAATGCTTCGATCTTCATGCTCTAGTTTAGTAGTTGTTGGAAACTACACTGCATTAGGCCTACAAATTGGGTATGGGGTGTAGAGAGATGGTGTGTTCCACTCCAAGGTGTTCTCCAGGTTGCCTTTCCTGAGCTTCGATCTTCCGGCTCTCGTTTAGTAGTTCTTGGAAACTACACTGCATTAGGCCTACAAATTGGGTATGGGGTGTAGAGAGATGGTGTGTTCCACTCCAAGGTGTTCCCCAGGTTTCCTCGCCAATGCTTCGATCTTCATGCTCTCGTTTAGTAGTTGTTGGAAACTACACTGCATTAGGCCTACAAATTGGGTATGGGGTGTAGAGAGATGGTGTGTTCCACTCCAAGGTGTTCTCCAGGTTGCCTTTCCTGAGCTTCGATCTTCCGGCTCTCGTTTAGTAGTTCTTGGAAACTACACTGCATTAGGCCTACAAATTGGGTATGGGGTGTAGAGAGATGGTGTGTTCCACTCCAAGGTGTTCTCCAGGTTGCCTTTCCTGAACTTCTATCTTCAGGCTCTCATTAAATTGTGGTTAAACGGAACAACTGCATTTGGCGTACTAGTTGGTTTGGGGCCTACTATCGGTGTCTGCCACTCCTTGCTGTTCTCCTGGTTTCCTGTCCTGAAATTCCGTTTTCAGGCGCTCGTTAAGTAGTTGTTAATGTTAGACTGCATTTTGCCTACTAGTTGGGTTGGGGCCTACTATCGGTGTCTGCCACTCCTTGCTGTTCTCCTCCACTGAACAAAGCTGTGCCGCCTGTTTACTACGGTTGCCAATTTTGAACTGCATTTCGACTACTTACTGATTTGGGCCTACTCTCTGTGTCAGCCTCTCATTCCAGTTGTCCTCCACTGCAATGCCCCCTGGTTATTCCTGTGTTACCAATTTTGAACTGCATTTAGCCAACTTTATTCTTTGGGCCTATATCTGTGTTTCCTCCTCATCCTGCCCATTGCCCAGCCAGTGATAGATGAGTCTGCTGGTACATTGACCCATAACGCAACATTCCCCGTGCACGCTACACAACAACATTGTGACCCTGCTGAAAGTCAGGTTGCTCTTCCCGCATACCATACCACCTTACACGGGGACAAAGAGGAAGGTGCAGATGAAAGTGCAGGTTCCTTCATCAGGTGGGGGGGAGGAATACTAGTTGGCGACGTCACTGGCACAGGGCCTCTCATAGTACGCAAAAGTGTTGCTGCCGATGGGAGGCGCCCCCGCCGTGCAAACACACCGCTGTACTTTGAGGGGCCCTGTGCCAGTGCCAATGCCAACGAGTGGGCCCCCCCTGCTTGCTCAGGTTCACAGCACTTGCAAAGTTGAAATACTTACCTCTCCCTGCTCCACTGCCGTGACGTGGTCCAGATTTCCTGGGCCCACTAATTACTTGAACCAGCCCTACCCACCACAACTTTAGCCAAATGACCCCCAATTTCAAATGCCTTCCAATTATTATAAGGTAAATTACGCTTGACAAGCTTCATTAAGAAGAATGGATGGTTTTGACATTAAAATGGGCACTCTAGGTGTTTTCCTGGCCCCCACTCACTGCCGACTATGCTGCCCCATTGACTTGCATTGGGTTTCGTGTTTCGGTCGATCCCGACTTTACGTCATAATCGACCGATTTCACTCGACCCGACTTTTGAGATAGTCGGGTTTCGCGAAACCCGGCTCGACTCTAAAAAGGTCAAGGTCGCTCAACTCTAGTGAACATCATGACTCAATAGCATCACAATACCAGAAGCCGTGTGTTATACCTTATGTATATAGTGTCTGCGGTGGGAGGAAGTAGCCTACAAAATGGCCAAAGAGGAGCAGGGGCTGGAAGAAGTATAATATGGATCAGAGAATGCGGAGCAGTGTGTCCCTATCTATATACTAAGAGGGGCCATGACTGGGAGCAAAACGAAATACCTGTTGTGAGGAGCCGCCTGGGTATGGGTAACGTCCCCTGAGACGCGGAGTCCACCGCTCGTCTAACATGTGGGAAGTGAGGTGCGCTATTTGAGCCCGGCACTCGCACTCTGATAGGAGCGCCGAAAACGGAAGTGACGTCGGGAGTCCCGGCCAGGGCGGAAGTGAATGGCCGTGCGTTCCACTTTTAGGAACTGCGTTCCGCAAGTGGAACGCTAAGGTGTATCTGCCTAAAATCCCTATCCTGGAGTAGGGGAGGGTGCGCCATGGGTAAAAACAGATGGTGTTCCCCAATATATCAATGTTTGGATAACGACTAATTATAGTATATAAGGTGGGTGGGATGGAAGGAGGAGTCATGGGAGGAGAATAATTGTAATGCAAAAGAATGTGGTGAATAATAGAAGGGGGCCTATTTTAGAGAAAGATACGTGCACAATAAACTATTCATGCAGATAGGTTATAGCGTAGACATGAGTGTGACATACTATGTCCGAAATGACGGAGTAAGATGGTGACAACAGGGTCATTCGTACACAAGTGCATATCCGTAGTGGATGGTGACATAGAGAAGGTGCTCCAGATGGTGACTCGTGATGTATCAATCATCGTTAGTAGAGACGGTTCTAAAAGACAAAATTCAGAATCAGAATATATGCATAAACAATAACCTCATATATACGGTATGTATGTCACAGAATCAGTATGATGACCTTCTACAAATGCAGATGTTTCATAGTCCCTGTTAAGACCTCTGGGTACGGTATGTGTGTACAGAATCAATATAATAACCTCATACAAATGCAGACAATTCATAGTCCCTATTAAGACCTCTGGGTGATAGGGTATCCAATGTGTGGATCCAATATGCTTCACGTTTCTTTAGCGTAAGGATCCTATCTCCCCCCCTGCGTTGTACGGGGACATGTTCTAGAACCTGAAACCTTAGTTGTGTAATATTATGTTTCAGTGCATGGAAATGATGAGGTAGTGGAAGTAGTAAATTTTGGCAGCGAATCGTAGATTTGTGCTTGGACACTCTGTCCCTAATGGACTGTGAGGTCTCCCCCACGTATAGCAACCTACATGGGCATTTTATCACATATATTACGTACGTAGAATCACACGTAAAGTAACCTCTGATCTTAAATTCCTTATCCGAACGTGGATGTCTGATAGAGCCGCCTTTTTGATTGTTGTTGCACTGGACACACCTTAGGCAAGGAAAGGTACCCTCTCTAGGTGTGCCCAGAAACCTTTGTCGTGTGGTTGTGTTTGTGCCGATATTCGCCCTTACTAGTTTGTCCCGCAAACTAGGGGCTCGTTTAAAACAAGGGAGGAAAGGATTTTGGAATTCCCTTACGTTGGGATAGGCATTTGTGAGGATCGACCAGTTGCTACATATGGTTATGTGTAACCTGTACATAAAAGGGTGAAACGAATGCACAAATGGAATGTGGGAGTTGGTATCAATCTTAGGTCTGTTGGTGGTGATTCTGGATTGTTCTAGAAGGGGTAAGGGATAGCCTCTAGCCCTAAACTTCTGGGTCATCTCTTGTGTACGTAATTCTCTGGTGTCTAAATTAGAAACAATACGTTCCACCCTTTGGTACTGTGCTTTAGGTATGGATCTTTTGGTGGATGGTGGGTGAAGGCTATTAAAATGTAAAAGACTGTTGCGGTCCGTACTTTTGGAGTAAAGATCCGTACTTAGAAGTCCGCTAGAATCTTTAACCACCATTGTATCTACAAAATTCATTCTCCATAGATTGTAGCTCATGGTGAACGTGATACCGGGCCAAGATGTATTGAGAAAAGATAAGAAGGTATGTAGGGACTCTTCCGAACCTCGCTATATACAAAAAACATCGTCTATATACCTTTTCCACACACTGACGTTGACCCTGAATAAGGGACTGGGGTAGATCCTGCTCTCCTCAAAGTCAATCATATACGCGTTTGCATAAGGGGGTGCTGCTGGTGTATTTTTATTCACAGCTCCTCTATTCTGTAGTTTAGGTATTAAACACAGGACCACCATCTTATCCTTCCACATTTTTTGGCTGTAAGTATATGTCCGTCTCTATAGGACTTTGTCACTCCTGGTTCACATCATACCTCCACTTTATCCTCATTCTCTCATGCTATACTAGGTATCAAGCATGATCTGTATACCAACTTAGGACATGTCTGATAAACACTTTTAAGGCACAGCACGGTATGTGTGTTTCTTCAATCCATCATAACCTTTATCGAGCGAGTATGTATAAGCATGTTTTCACTGCTACGCAATACGTTTTGTACATTCATGAAATATATCTCTGGCTAACACAGGACCCTGCATCAATTTGTACATACTTTTGTTTCATTATATATTTATTTTGTATTTGATTTGTACACTGTCTGTTATGTTTTTTATGTTTTTTTATGTTCCTTATGTATATATATCTTTTCACACATTGTAGTGACTGATGAAAGCTCTATATGAGCTGAAACGTTTCCAGTGCTACCTTGCACCAATAAAATTCATTAATCAATGAGACTGAAGTTAAGTGCGAGACTTTCATACTTATTAAACAAGTTAAAGTGATAATTGTCTGCTGATAAAACACTGATTGTATTGAAGCTATGGCACACATCATTATAAGTGAACCATCGCCTTAACTTAGGCTTTCTACATCTACATCATGCTGCTCTCAGATTAAATAGCAAAACCTTCTTATACATTCTCTTTAATTGTTCAGGTTTTAGGTATTGGAAACTTGGAAACTTGGGCTGAAAGGTGGCAGATGAGGTTTAACAATGATAAATGTAAGGTTATACACATGGGAAGAGGGAATCAATATCACCATTACACACTGAACGGGAAACCACTGGGTAAATCTGACAGGGAGAAGGACTTGGGGATCCTAGTTATTGATAAACTTACCTGGAGCAGCCAGTGCCAGGCAGCAGCTGCCAAGGCAAACAGGATCATGGGGTGCATTAAAAGAGGTCTGGATACACATGATGAGAGCATTATACTGCCTCTGTACAAATCCCTAGTTAGACCGCACATGGAGTACTGTGTCCAGTTTTGGGCACCGGTGCTCAGGAAGGATATAATGGAACTAGAGAGAGTACAAAGGAGGGCAACAAAATTAATAAAGGGGATGGGAGAACTACAATACCCAGATAGATTAGCGAAATTAGGATTATTTAGTCTAGAAAAAAGACGACTGAGGGGCGATCTAATAACCATGTATAAGTATATAAGGGGACAATACAAATATCTCGCTGAGGATCTGTTTATACCAAGGAAGGTGACGGGCACAAGGGGGCATTCTTTGCGTCTGGAGGAGAGAAGGTTTTTCCACCAACATAGAAGAGGATTCTTTACTGTTAGGGCAGTGAGAATCTGGAATTGCTTGCCTGAGGAGGTGGTGATGGCGAACTCAGTCGAGGGGTTCAAGAGAGGCCTGGATGTCTTCCTGGAGCAGAACAATATTGTATCATACAATTATTAGGTTCTGTAGAAGGACGTAGATCTGGGTATTTATTATGATGGAATATAGGCTGAACTGGATGGACAAATGTCTTTTTTCGGCCTTACTAACTATGTTACTATGTTACTATGCCTTTATTTTTTGCTTGATGTATATGTATTGTGTGCTAATATTGAAAACTATTCAATTTATGTATTCTCTTTCAGGTTTTTCCTGATAGGGCCACAATGCCAGACCACTTGTTGGGCTGTATCTTACTATAATACATTGTATTAAACTTTGGTTCCCAAAGGCTGAAGTTAAAGGCTGAAGCTGAAAGAGATGAATAGTCCGCATGCAGCTCCCATATTTTCCATACAGGTTGTTCTGTATTGACAGGATACTAACATGTTTTTCTCCTTGAACATATCCCAATTTAAGCAGCACAGCCTGTATAAGTGATCCTTCAGGGAGCTCATGTAAAGGCATAATCCTCTGCTACAGCCCTTCAGATCAGCTCCGATATTGAATTTGAAAATACTAGAACATATTAGAAGTAGGTCTCTTATGTAAATGCTTTATGCTTATTAGTACTGCTAACTTTTTAAGTTTTGATCAGTCAAGACATACTGCTATAACTATTTTGTTTCTGTGTTGCAAACCATTTTTTTTAAATTATACATCGCTCCATAACTGTTCCTTCTATGCCATTTCATTGTCATATAATATGGATATATAACATTTTTTCCAGCTTTTTCTAGCCTTGCAAAAAAGGTGTTCCCTGTGGCTACATATGACATCAGCGATAAAATAATAGTCGGGAGCGTAGATGTTGCATTTATGCCTGGAGCATGAAAGCACCACTCCAGTGTTTTTTTCAGTGATGGAGTGGTGCTTTAAACTTAAGGTCTCTGTCCCCATCTCAGACTCACCCTCCGGTGACTTCACCTTTTTTTGGTGTCACTCCAGTCCCGTGGAGTCAAAAGCTTAATCACAAGCTCTCAATGCAAGTTTTTGTAACCCAGAACAAGGTTCTCATAGACTTAAATTGAGTTGTGACCTCCAGCTTGCTCCTTGCTACACTGGAGCACTGGCAGGTCACAAACTTCCAGAGACCAACATGACCAACAATGATAGATGAAAACACCGGAAGGTGAGTCTCATAGGGATTAGTGACTTGTGGGAGTTCGTGTTCGACTGAATTTTAGTCCAAAATTCGGATTCAGGTACCAGAACTGTACCCGAACTTGAACCTGAACCCAAGCCCCATAGAAATCAATCTCTATTTCTCTCAATGTAAAATGGAGTTCCGGGAGAAGTCCGTGTTTGATGTTCAGCACCAGACACTAGGTATTCAGTAAAAAACCCGAACTTTGTAGTGTGGGCTCACTCATATCTAGTGCCTAATCTTCACATATCGTGCAAAGATCTCTGTCCTTAAAGAGGTTGTCAACTACTTTTACATTGACCGGCTAGGTCCGGCACTCGGCACCCCCGATGATCAGCTGCTATCACTGGCGGCGGCCGTTGGCCGAAAATACTTGAGGAGCTTGGCCATCTACTTGTGGTGGCCGCCATGGGGTACTACACATCCGTCTGCCATTCAATTAAATTGGAGGCGGTTGTGCAGTAACAAGCCCCAGCCACTAGAAGTAGACTTCCACTGCAAGTAATTACCTCCAGCCAGCGGCGCAAGCTCTTGGCACTGATAACATCTGATCTACAGGGGTGCTAAGTTCCGGACCCCTGCCAATTAGACATTGATACCCTATCCTATGAATAGGGCATCAATGTAAAAGTAGTGGACAACTTATTTAAATAATAATGGAAGCCTTGTAAGTACAGACACATATACTGATGCAGTGCCCTATATGTTCTTCAATTATTATTTAATTACATTTATTTTAATACATGTATTGCTCAACCATGTCAGCCTCAATCCTTGTTTCTTGAATCACACATTAGATCATATAAGAAGCCAAATAATTTAACCATATGTGTTTTTGCATGTAAGATGAAGGCACAGAGCACCCTATGGTCTTAGCGTGTAAGATAAAGGCAAGGAGTACATGTACTCATTCAGGTTGGATTGAATTCCATGTCCTTAGTTCGGCAAGGTTGGAGTGCTACTTATCATGTCAACATGCTGTTTCAGTTAATTCTTCTACAAATTTCCCGGGAGCCTATTGAATCCCCTGAAACTCAAGGCTTTTAATCTTCTCTTAGTAGTCAGAAGCAAATTATTACATGACAGCTTCTCGATAGGAACAAAATAATATTAAGTGTGTATGTTTATTTGCTTTTAGATGTAAAATGTCATAAATATATTATCTACGTCTATTACAGTTGTCTTTAATTTCTAGAAAATGCTGTAATGGATATTGCTGGCAAATTTTCCATTTAATTATGAGTTTTGCTCTGTGTTTTTTCTTTTTCTTTTCGGCAGGAATGATATAGATTTAAGCAATACTTTATGCATTGCCTTCTGGTACTCAACAAGACGATTGCTGTTCCAGCTGGCAAATCTTAATACGAAAAAAAAAATTGCTCCTCTAGGCTTATAGCCAGAGCGCGGCAGTCTGGAAAGCTGTCCTCATCCTCTGTTAGAGAGGATGGTGATAATAACTGTTCTTACAACCCTGGACCCTGTCAGTCTCTTACTAAACCCTGGCTGCTGCATACAAAATTCTACTTATCTCTATAGCTGAGACAGAACACAGGCTATGTACTAGATGTAGATCTAAGTAGCCATGTAAATACCCAGGAATAAATCATTGTCTTAGTTGGGTCATTTTGTCAGCAGTAAAGAATAATTCCAAACTCCATATATAATTACATTGATGATTTATTCGTGCTAATTACGACATTGCTTAGAAAGGTTTTTAGCTTCATCCTAAAATGTACTGTTTCCTAAAGAAAATGTTATATCCATTTAAAAAAGGGAGACACATTTATTGCCGAAATTTAAGTTACATCTGAATTGGATTTGTAAAAATCAATGCAAATGCCAATTTGTAGTTTCTGTTACTCATGCAACTGTTAGTCCTTTAGTACAGTGTGATCAACTATATTGAGATACTTGACAACTATCAATTCGTAACTTGTAATGTTTTGTAAGCCGTGGGGATCATACTCTTTATTGGCATGTGGCTCCTGTCGGTTTAGGGGAAGTGTGTATGATTAGATTAGGCTTTGTTCACTTCTGCATTGAAACGTAAACCCTGTGCAGGGCCCATTCTGTCATACAATGGACCTTAGTACTCAATAAGTCCCTTTTACTTATATTGGATTCTATGGGAATTTTCTGAGGTCTCCATAATTTTCATGGAAAAAAATAGAGCAGCATACTTTTCACCATCAATTATGAAGAAAATGTGAACATAGGTGCCCGTATACCTTAGATACCCCTCAGACGAAGGGAATATCTCTCCCAATCCCAACACGACAGACACGTGCTCACCTGGCTCAGTTCTGATTGGGTAGAGTAGAGCAAGCTGCGGGCAGAAACCTCTCAGAAGCCCCTTACACAGTACATGGTGCAACGGCCCCACTAAAATAAACTTTTCCTAATGAGTATGTGGTCTTCTGACATGGAATTAGCAAATTCGTCCTAGTTACAATAGAATCACATAACAAATAGAAGACTTCAAGACTCCAAGGATCAATTCAAGAAGATTTGGCTGTTTTATTCACCAGAATCAGAGGCTACTTTTTGATTTAATAGTAATACATGTCTATATCAAGAATCTGATAAGGATCAAGCTTGATAAAGTCTTGTTACACGGTCAAAGAATGATCATTTGCCTGTGACAGCTAATCAGATTTTAGCTCTAAGTTTTTGAGAGACACTTTAAATATAGACATGAAAATGTCTTGCTAATTTGGGCAACTTTTCTTGTGCATCGTTTTGATAACTATCTCTCCCCAATCTTTTTTTATTATATATAGTGTTATGCAATAGTATATGGAATTCAACTGCATATGGTGTGTGCAAAGATGACATAGGAGCAACCAGTTATTGGCTGCTAGAATGTGTCACTTTCTCTTCCTGCGCTGTTCCCTACAACTACTAATCTAATAAGTCCCTACAATTGTTGTTTTGTGTCTATGCATTGTGAATGCCACTGTAAACATTGCTGCATAATAAATGGAAAACAACATTTAGAACATGGAAACAACATAGTATTATGAAATGGCCTTTCGCACAATTAACGGTACGTGCAGCTTAGTTCTTGAATGCATTAGACCATTTCAGTTACATGCAAGTTTTTTTTTTTTTCTTTCCAGAACATACCTAATATTACTATAAAATCACTACTTGTGAAATATTAGTTCATGGCACCTACTTAAATTAAGTGATTAAAGCGAAAAAAATGAACTAGAGTACCAGTTTTTCATGAAAAATGGTAGCATGTTCACACTGGCCATCAAACAGAAAAAAAAACAATGTAGAAACAAAAAGAACATATAACTGTAAGCGAATAAGTAAAAGCAAAAGTGCACATAAATAACACAGGGTACTTAGTAAACACCGCTTTTGATAAAAAAAAAACGTAAAAGCCATTCCACCAACGTCAAGGTGTACCCAAGTTTGGAATGGTCCTAACCTCTAGTATTAAAACCTTACCATGCTCCTTTTTTGCATGAATACCAAATTACACTCCAGTTCATTAATTTTTTTAAATTAAGTGGTTGTCTAAAATGTATATGTTGTAGAGGGGTATCAAATGCAGTTCTAATGTCACTGATGCTAATTGCGTCAGTAAGTACCTGAAATCTCAATCCCATTGGAGTGCTGCGACCAATCAAAGTTTTCTGCTCCTACTTAGCTTATGTATAATAAAACAAATGCTGGAGTGGTGCTTTAAGTAATAAAAAAAATTGTATGGTGGCTCAGTGGTTTGCACTGTCGCTTTGGAGCTGGATAAATCGCTAATCTTTTCATTTAATTATTTTGCAATTAAAAAGTATACATTTATAAAAATAAAAATATTTTTTTTCAAGATTTGCTTCCAGATTTTGTAGCTGGAAATGTCATATATATTTCAGAGCATATTAAATGTAAGAGGTTCAGACGGCAGCATAGTTGTGCCTTATTTTTAGATAAAGTACAAGCACGGCAAGAAGGTTGAATTTAGCTGTTTTCAATTGCACGGATGTAGCTTACACCTCGGCTCTACCCTGATATCATTCTCTCCAAATGAAGAGCTCACAGTGCGCTCATACAGTGCTGGCTTTCAGTAAAATGAAAGCGCCTTATTGTGATTTCTCCTCTGCACATCTGACGTCTCTGAGGTGGGAGCAATTCATTGACCCAGAAAGTATTTGATGGCAGTTATTGGGCACTGGAAGGAAACTGTCTGGCTCCACATGTTAAACTGTGTCCCACCAGAGCTGTAGGAATAGCAGCAACGACAGCACAGTGGTCTACACAAGTTTGATAAATGACTTGCAGGATGGATTGCACTTTGCACTTTTAGAACCATTACACTTTCTTACTTTTGACTCATTTGTGGCACCGCTGCTGAAAAGATTATTTGAGTCAGCAAAATACAGCATTTATACACAAAATGAATAATTCCATCTAAATAATAATTTCCGTTATATTTAGATGTGAGAGAATCTTCCTAAATTATTTTATTTGGTTGTAAATAAATTAAATTCAAATAAATAAAAAAGTCACGATTTCTGTGAAAAGATGATTAAGTCTATTCAGACCCCAAAGCATAGCAAAATGATAAAAAAATAAAGAAAACATTTTACATTCCTGTCCCAAGTCCTCACATTCACCTAATTCCTTGTGCCAGAACTTCCCCGGTCCTCACAGGAAATTGGTTGTTCCGTCGCTGAGGTCCCCACAGTTACATAAAACGCAAGGACCAGGAAAGTGTCAGTAGAGGCATAGTATGGAGCCAGGTGAGGGCCTAACTTAGGAGAGTATAAGGCTAGGGTCACGCAACTGTATTTTCTCTCATTATTATTATTATTATTATTTATTATTATAGCGCCATTTATTCCATGGCGCTTTACATGTGAGGACGGGTATACATAATAAAAACAGGTACAATAATCTTAAACAATACAAGTCACGACTGGTAAAGGAGGAGAGAGGACCCTGCCCGCGAGGGCTCACAATCTACAACGGATGGGTGAGGGTACAGTAGGTGAGGATAGAGCTGGTCGTGCAGCAGTTTGGTCGATTGGTGGTTAGTTGGTTACTGCAGGTTGTAGGCTTGCCGGAAGAGGTACGTCTTCAGGTTCTTTTTGAAGATTTCTCATCTGAGAACATCGGTTTGATTATGATAATCCCAATCTAATCTGAGTGTGATCATAGTGTCATCGGATTTTCTTAGATGTGGAGAAGATGGAAAATAGAAAATTCTCCATGTCCATTCTGTGAGTTTGCAAACATTGGACAGATTTTTTTGACAGACCCATTGACTTGCATGAGAGTTTACGATCCAATTTAATGATGCAAATCGTTCTTGTGATTTTACCTTGGTCCGAGGAATACAATCGGACATGTCCACAGCCCCATAGAATAACGATGGTCCACATGGGAGCCCTAATGTTTTTTTTTTTAACTACGAAGGTTTGTCTACTTTAGAGTCCACTCTTAAGTGCTCTGTCAGAGCATGTGGATGTAATAGAAGGTGCCTATCGGGCAGTTACCAGGCAATACATGTGCTGTCCTCTCTAACTATAGTGTACCATAGCGTATTGTACAATATTATATCACAATTACTATATATTATTATTATACATGTACTGGATATCTGTCAAGAATAACTGGTGGCAGGAACACCTTAGATTTTTAGATTGGGGACAATATTTTATACCCTGCTGAGAATCTTCTTTGGTTTTCTTGGCTAAGCTATTAGGAATAGTTGAGATGGATCCTTGATGTGTTGAAAGAGACACACTATCCTACGGGCAGGAAATGATTAGCCATGGTCTTTGTTGGATTTGTTTTTTGAGTCTCAGTGGATTTTTGTTTCACAGTTGCTTTTCACAAACGGGGTAAATGATAATCTTCAACTTCCTTAGTTTAAGCGTGGCTAATTGTTTCCCAGGGCTAGATGGAATAACTCTATTTCTCTAGTTCTTCTCTGACTTCAGTTGATAGCTCAATGTCTGTTGAAAAAAATTAAGCAAAAGCATATAAAACGAGACACTTTTTTTATTAAGCCAGTAATGTTTTTTTTTTTTTTTGTTATGTGAAATGTCCTCTCTTTAGCCTTGTTTAATTTTTGCTGGTCCCAAAAACACTTTGTAAGGGTATGTTCACACATATGCGTTTTTGGTGTTATTTTTCAGCGATTTTTTTAATGCTAATTTTAGCTGCATTTTGCAGTATTGGCTGTGTCTATGAGATTTCAGAAACTTTTTTCTCTTCAGTATTTTATGCAAAACCTAAGATTTTGCAGAAAAGATCATGTCACTTTTTTCAGGTTTTGCTGTGTTTTTTTGTACCAAAACTGATGAAGTAGAATCAGATTTTTTTATTGGGCACTAAACTTCATCAGCATATAAAAAAGACAAATGTAGCATGACAAAAAGACAGTAAAAACAAGCACAAAAAATGCACAAAAAATGTATCAAAAGCTAAACAAAATCTACTGGTACTTTTTGCAGCAAGTTTCTTAATGCCAACAGAGCAGATTTTGCTGCAGAAAAAAAAAGCATAAAAAATGCAACATGTGAACATGGCTTAATACTTAATGGTTTAAATTGTGTGATGCACCTATCTGTAGTTAATCACACAGCTGTTCCCCATTTTTTGACTCATACAAAAGGGATGCTTGTATTCTTCATTAAATTTCCCCTTTTATATTATTAAATTGAGTTTATATTAACTTGCTTAGAATAGTCGAATACTTTGTCGGACGAAAACCTGGCAATATGATGTGGTGTTTTGGGAGAGTTACAGTGCTAAGCAAGGCACAGCTTGATTCTGCAAACTGCACCAAAATAATGCATGTGCCATGTCCAACATTACTGAGAAATTTCCATCATTATGTTTTATTTATGCAATTGTATGTAATATCCAAAAATGATTCATTAATTTAACCCATGTATCCTATCAAGGTCTACTGATCTTAAAAAAATGCGCACTCCTGATTTGGATCCCCCCAATAGTTTATGCACGGAAAATTAAAGGGAGAGTATTGTTGCTCCCTGCACTCAATGGTACCATAGCCACCTGCCTGCTCCATCTACTTCTTGTCCTGGCCACGGCTATAGCAAGAGAAAAAACTCTATTAGGCTGCCGTCACACTAGCAGTATGTGGTCAGTATTTTACATCAGTATTTGTAGCCAAAACCAGGAGTGGAACAATTAGAGAAAAAGTATAATAGAAACATATGCACCACTTCTGTATAGATGCCAAGACAACTGTTATTTTCCCAGGCAAAGTAGCTTCTAGAAAATGTTGGCGGTCATTTTCCTGAGACGGCTTGACTAGTGGTTTTGCCATCTTTCTTGTGGCGGAGCATCTCATACAATACTGTTATATAATGATTGTGGGCGACCTCCCAGCGGAAGATTCCTAAAGAATGAGAATGTCTCTCCTTTTAACTGCTTCAGAGTGTCTGAATCCCTGAAGCTGTTAAAAGAAGTGACATGAGACAGAACATGTGCACAGCAATGACGTTTTGACGTTGCTGTGTGTGATGTTAATATTATGGTTGCTTTGGCGGTGCTTTTTTAGATGGATTTTAGATTAATCTGCCTGAAAAAGATGCTGAGTGCACACATCCTTAGTACATTTTCCAAAATATAATAAAATACTATGCAGAATTAATATTATTTTAAATTTAGTCCCCTGTTATGGTCCTTTTTAAATTTCAGATTAACCCAAGTTGTATTAGCAAATCCAAGCGTTACAAATTACAGGCAAGACAGCTCAATTATCTTCCGAGTATTCTCCATACTCATTTTACATGGCTTTCTTGGCCTCTGTCTAGTGGCCTCATGGGGAATCTTATGTTATTTAACCTTATAAATCGCATTGAGGGTTTGCAGCAAGTGAGTCAGAATACATGCTGACTTTTCTCCGAGGCGACATATTATGGCACTTATGGCGCTAAGCACACTTGCTTTGTTTTAATGAAATCATGTCAGATGGCATTTTGTTCACATTATGCTGAAATGGATAGCAGGGAGTAAGCCGGGAAGTATCTTGCTTTTTTTACATCAGTCTCTGCATTTTGAATGGCACAGACCTGTGCAGGTGCTGACGAGACACCACTGAGAAATGCTTCTACAAAGACTGTTACCGTTGTGCAATTAAGGTTAACGTCAGACCACCCACTACAGAAGATTACATCCTTTCAACAACATGATGACGCATTTAAAAGTGTTATGGCACCTTGTGTTTTTGCAACATTGACATGCTTGCTTGACGCAAACTAGAAATCCTGTGTCACTCCTCCGAACAGATGTCATGTGATTTACTCCCAATTCTTTCTCATATTCCTTGATGGGATGTTAATCTGTGCCATACCATGTGTGCTACCGTGTCCATGGTAAATGGTGTAACTGTAATTTGTGCTGTCCATTTTTTTTAGCAGTCAGTGGCACTGACTTGCGCAGGTGTGTACTACAGAGGACAGAGAATGAACTTCAATCCAATATTGCAGCCAGCATGCAGCCAGCGGGTAAGGAAAGGGTGAATCAAAGACCCCAAAACTCCGCCCATATGACCCAAAACCAGTCCCGCCAAATTCAGGTGACAGGTTCCCTTTAATGCGAAAAAATGGTGTGAACCAAACCTATATTAAATTCACCATGTTGTACATTTCCTTACATGGCTTTGTTTGTTAGTTTTCGAAGCTTTATAATATTTCACAGGAATAATGTGTAATGCCATGTGCACTGCTAATGTGATAGATTGCGCTGTACAGTCAGGACTGAATGAGACATCTGTCATGTTTCAGGTTGCCTCAGGCAAACTGACCCTCATATTTTCCTATGTATTTGAACTTCAGTGATAAAACCTAAAGCTTTTCAGCAGATTGCTTAACATGCACTATTGCGATTTTATGTAAACTGAGATCCTTGCTATTTAAATATTTTGAATAGCAGCGATTAAAATGTTGGTTTATGGAGCTCTGTAATTATTACTAGGTCATTGATTTCACATAATATAAGGTGCCTGCAGTATGCAAGTTTTGGCACGTTGCTGAGCAAACAGAATATCATTCATAATTTTGCAGGATCTTTCACCTTCACTTTGAACCTGCACATATAGTGGCTCTTCAGTTAGGTAGGAGCCGTCACATTTATAAAGTCAAGGGCTGAATAGTTACATTAGACCTTAATAATTCATTTGATCTCTAGACTGTTTTCCTTCAGCTAGATACTAAGAATCTATATCATCAGGCTGTAGCTATTAAATTTAAGGGTTATATCGCAGAAAAAATTGGCATGGGCTCCCGCGCAATTTTCTCCGCCAGAGTGGTAAAGCCAGTGACTGAGGGCAGATATTAATAGCCTAGAGAGGGTCCATGGTTATTGGCCCCCCCTGGCTAAAAACATCTGCCCCCAGCCACCCCAGAAAAGGCACATCTGGAAGATGCACCTATGCTGGCACTTGGCCACTCTCTTACCACTCCCGTGTAGCAGTGGGATATGGGGTAATGAAGGGTTAATGTCACCTTGCTATTGTAAGGTGACATTAAGCCAGATTAATAATGGAGAGGCGTCAATTATGACACCTATCCATTATTAATCCAATTGCATGAAATGGTTAAAAAAACACACACACAATATTGCAAAGTATTTTAATGAAATAAACACACAGGTTGTTGTAATATTTTATTAGACTCTTAATCCACCTGAAGACTCAAATTTTGCACATACACACTATTAACATTAGTAGTGTGGAATATGCAAAAAAATGGGGGTATGTAAACCATGTCTCATATCATGTCGGGTTTAGGAAGGAGAAATGGAAAGCCGGCAATTGAATTACCGGCTTTTCTGCTATATTGCGCTGAAGTAAATATACATATATATATATATATATATATATATATATATGTGTCTCAATGACATATATATATATATATGTATATATATATATACAAAATACGAAACCCGACTTTGGAGCGAAGATCGCTGACCGCCGACCCGATCCCACTGTGGGATTGGGTCGGGTTTCACGAAACCCGACTTTGCCAAAAGTCGGTGACTTTTGAAATTGGACGATCCGTTTCTATCAACCCTAGAGAATGCCTTTTCTTGTTCCAGTTTTCTTCCTTTATATAGGTTTAGGAATGCCATTTGTCAGTTTTGAGCAACAAGCTGCATTTTTGTCCAGGCTAGAATTTAGGAGTATGATGCAATAATAGCCTAGCAGTAAATGTAGTGTCTCACATACATTGTATGGAAGTGCCGGAATTATGCATAAGGTATATAAACACTTGTCACACCAAACACGTGTTCTTTGTAGAACAAACATTCAATAAAGTCTTGCCACAATGGTGGTGGGTGAGCTTACCTGAGCTGGTGAATACCTGAGTACTACATAGGAGACACTCATCATTGACAGGACTAGCAAAACTACAGTTAGACCCCCAGTAAGTGATATAGAGCTGGAATCAGGGTTACTGCCCTTTATTTTGTGCTCAAATTGGGCAGCAAAAACCTGGAGACAGATTCTATTTAAGCGGTCAGCGTTCAAGTACGTGGTTGGGTCATATCTGCCAGAGCAAGAGCTATTCTGTCCATTACATTGGAGTCCTAAGTGGGAGACTATTACAGTATATGATATAGATATTTTTGAAACAGATTTTTTTTAAACAACTGCTTTTTGTACATTTCAAAATGTTGCTAGACTTCTACTATTGTGCGTAGAGTTTATGCAGCTATGGGAAAGCATGACCCTGTATAACTATAAAGTATTAGTATGTTCAATAAAATAATTTATAAATAAAAATACAGTACACTGTATAGTGTGAAAGTTATACGACAGAGAAAGGGAATTACAGCTCTAAAGAGCAAGAACCTGCAGCTGCGTAAGTGAAATTTATTCATGTGTGCTCATTTTATAAAATATTACTCAACATTTCAAATTTCCATGTTGGTTTGCACAAACCAAGAATACTTGGAAAAAATGTATTGATAATGAAGTTTATAACATTTTATTGCAAGGATGCAAGAAATAAAAAAATAGGATAAATCCAATCTGCCAATATTTCAATATCTGAAAACATGAATCTAGCCTAGATAGTAATGAGCAAATTTGCTGAAATTTGATTAATCAATTTACTCGCTTTTGGCCAACTAATTTGACTTACATCAAATGTATTTGCTGCAAATCGAATGTGACATGTTAAGCTCTAAAATCTCTATAGAAATAAAAAAAAAATGATATTCACCTTGTCCTGACCCTAACCTGTCCAGACATGGAGCCCCTCTCCAATCTTCAGGTTTCTTCTTCCATCTATTCCTGCCATCTTTAAACCCCTACCCACTTAGATGGATAGTGATCCTAGAATTGGGATTCGCATCAATTAAACATTTGTGGCATATTCTGCAAATATCAATACATGACCAAGGTGGGAAAAACCCTTTAATTTGTCTATTTTATATAAGCCAAACTACATTAATTATAGTTAAATTCCACTGATAAGACACTCAATAATGTCATAGGAATGCAAATTGCAGTGAGTATTATGAGAGACTTGGTCAGTGATTGTCTAATTACAAATAAAGCAATTCTTTAGGTCGGTTCCCAGTACAGACCGTAATGTCTGTCTCATAAGCCTACATGAGGCTGATGAGTTTGGGTCAAGAGTGTCAGTGGCCAGTTCGGACATCGCAGTCAGTCCTTGAATTGTGGAAGTCTGATGTGTGCCTTTGTCTATCATTCACTCTTACCTTATTTCAGCAGAACTACTCAGCTAGAATTAGTACATTTATTTAAGTCCTTCCCACCTTGCGTTCCTTAAATAATGTAGGTTACTGATACCTTGTTCCATAGATATTGTCTTACATTCTATACTGGGATAGGAAACAAAGGGTGGTTATTAATGGAGCACACTCGGACTTGGTCACAGTTAGCAGTGGGGTACCACAGGGGTCAGTATTGGGCCCACTTCTTTTTAACATATTTATTAATGACCTTGTAGGGGGCATACAGAGTAGTATTTTAATATTTGCAGATTACACTAAACTCTGCAGGTTAATCAATACAGAGGAGGACAAATTTATATTACAGGAAGATTTATGTAAACTAAAAGCTTGGGCTGATAAGTGGCAAATGAGCTTTAATGGGGATAAATGTAAGGTCATGCACTTGGGCAGAAGAAATAAGTTGTATAACTATGCACTTAATTGTAAAACACTGGGCAAAACCGTCAATGAAAAAGAAATGGGAGTATGGGTGGGTGACAAACTCACGTTTAGTAGCCAGTGTCAGGCAGCTGCTACAAAGGCAAATAAAATAATGGGATGCATTAAAAGAGGCATAGATGCTCATGAGGAGAACATAATTTTACCTCTATACAAGTCACTAGTTCGACCACACTTAGAATACTGTGTACAGTTTTGGTCTCCGGTGTACAAGAAAGACATAGCTGAACTAGAGCGAGTGCAGAGAAGAGCGACAAAGGTTATTAGAGGACTGGGGGGTCTGCAATACCAAGACAGGTTATTCCACTTGGGGTTATTTTTTTGGGGAAATACGAAGGCTAAGGGGTGATCTTATTTTAATGTATAAATATATGAGGGGACAATACGAAGACCTTTCTAATGATCGTTTTACTCTTAAACCTGAGACGGGGCAGAAAGAAGGTTTAAGCATAATAACAGATGTGGATTCTTTACTGTAAGAGCAGTGAGACTATGGAACTCTCTGCCGTATGAGTGATTGATTACTAAAATTTAAGAGGGGACTGGATGCCTTTCTTGAAAAGTATAATGTTACAGGGTATATATACTAGATTCCTTGATAGGGCGTTGATCCAGGGAACTAGTCTGATTGCCGTATGTGGAGCCGGGAAGGAATTTTTTTCCCCAGTGTGGAGCTTACTCTTTGCCACATGGGTTTTTTTGCCTTCCTCTGGATCAACATGACTGAGCCTCTGAGCATTTTCCCTGTACTGTGATCTCAAAGCGTGCATATTATTCCTTGAGTGCAACATCAGAAGTGCAGCAATTAAACATTTTGCCGGTGCACCCCATGATGTTGTGTTACACCTATGATGAATGCATAAAGTTTTTTTTATAGGTAAGTATACCTGTGAAGAGGATGGTTTCATATTTCTAAAAATTCTTATTCGACATGATAAAGAAAATGTGTTCTTTTTAGTGTAGAAAAATAAATAAAACACATAATGAACTGAGATAATGATGTATGTTTCCCTATAAAATGTGTGTTGGCATGTGCACAGTAGTTATGCCCCTTGGTATCTGGCTGAGTGTGGTGGTTTTGTCCATATGTGTACCATTGGTATCCAAATTGGTCATAGATGCAGATACTTATTTTTTGCTTTGAGCAAGATTATCTGTATTTCAATAGGCTTCTGTGTATGACCTTGTAAACAACAAATTCACAAAATTAAATGATGGTGTCTTGTATAAGGCAGTCCATGTATTGACTTCATCCACCAATGAAATACAGTTTTTTTGCTCACGTTTGTCATCTAACTCTAATATGTCATTTTCACTGAATAGAATGGAGCCTGCTACTTGTAAATATAAGTTAGGAAAATGGTATTATATGGCCACATCACGTAAGTAAAGTACATATGTGCACGCTAAATTGCGTACTAGCCGGACTTGTAACCCACCTTGTCGTAGCTACATCATGCAGGGGGGGATTGTGGAAACCACAGAAAAACGACAACAGGGGAAAAGACTATAAATATCAAATGAATCTTTATTAATGCAAAATACATACAAGTTAAAATACGGACCATAACATAGAACAAAGTGACAAGATAGTGTAAAACACAGAGAAACTGCTACCTGTGCAAAAAAGACATGCAGCTAGGGAACTGGCTACCAGTAGTGATTATACAGGGTCATTGATAGGGGATGTAGCTGACCAACTACGACACTTACTATACATATAGTTGGTGTCCGTGTACGCCTCACTGTTGGACCCTACAAACAAATGCTCCAACCTCTAACGCGGCCCCAACGATAATAACCAATATGCAAGTGCAAGTAATGAGCCAACATGTATACAAGAGATAGGGTAATGCCAATACAGGAGGATCATACAAGTAAACCCAATTTGCAGATTATATCCAGAACTACTTCCCCATAGCCGCAACCGCTAAGGTGCAATGACTCCCCACATGGTATTGAGCAGGCACAGCTGCTCCAAAGTGTATTACCTGCTTATGCGGCTAACTGTAAACTGCCAGGTCCTGAGGCTGCACGTCCGCCTGACGCGTGTTTCGGAGGGGAACTCCTTCGTCAGGGGGTGTGTCAAGTAGGTCACATGCTGGGGTTTAAATGTCCCACCGCTGAATCAATCACTGGCGCACACCGGTAGTGACGCAGGCGTCGCTGCGGCAACCCGACACTCTCGGCGGTGGCGACGTCATGCAAGGGCGCCGCCAATGTCATGGTAATGTTGCCATGATGTCGCCGCCGCCGAGAGTGTCGGGTTGCCGTAGCGACGCCTTCATCACTACTGGTGTGCACCGGTGATTGATTCAGCGGTGGGACATTTAAACTCCAGCATGTGACCTACTTGACACACCCCCTGACGAAGGAGTTCCCCTCCGAAACGCGCGTCGGGCAGACATGCAGCCTCAGGACCTGGCAGTTTACAGTTAGCCGCATAAGCAGGTAATACACTTTGGAGCAGCTGTGCCTGCTCAATACCATGTGGGGAGTCATTGCACCTTAGCGGTTGCGGCTATGGGGAAGTAGTTCTGGATATAATCTGCAAATTGGGTTTACTTGTATGATCTTCCTGTATTGGCATTACCCTATCTCTTGTATACATGTTGGCTCATTACTTGCACTTGCATATTGGTTATTATCGTTGGGGCCGCGTTAGAGGTTGGAGCATTTGTTTGTAGGGTCCAACAGTGAGGCGTACACGGACACCAATTATATGTATAGTAAGTGTCATAGTTGGTCAGCTACATCCCCTATTAATGACCCTGTATAATCACTACTGGTAGCTAGGGTTGAGCGAAACGGGTCGAAATTGTTCAAAAGTCGCCGACTTTTGGTAAGGTCGGGTTTCATGAAACCCGACCCGACCCCAGTGGGGGGTCGGCCATGAAGTCGGCGATCTTTTGAATCTGGAATCGGAATTCCGATCCCGATTCCCGATATGTTTAAGATATCGGGAATTGGTATCGGAATTCAGATTAAAGTGTAAAATATAGAATTAAAATAAAAAATATTGCAATACTTACCCTCTGACGCGCCCTGGTACTAACCGGCAGCCTTCCTCCTTCGAATCCGCGCTTCTAGGACCTTGCCGTGACGTCGCGGTGACGTCGCGGCTTGTGATTGGCCGCGCGGCCGCCCATGTGACCGCTCGCGCGGCCAATCACAAGCTGCGACGTCACCCGCGACGTCACCGAAGGTCCTGGAAGGGCTGATTCTTAGGAAGGAAGGTTCCCGGTTAGTACCAGGGCGCTTCAGAGGGTAAGTATAAGGATATTTTTTATTTTAATTCTATATTTTACACTTAAATATGGATCCCAGGGCCTGAAGGAGAGTTTCCGCTCCTTCAGACCCTGGGAACCATGGAAACCCAATGCACTGCATTGGGTTTCGAGTTTCGGCCGACCCCGACCCCGACTTTTTTATAGGATCGGCCGATTTCACTCGACCCGACTTTTCCAAAAGTCGGGTTTCGTGAAACCCGACCCGATCCTATAAAAGTGAAGGTCGCTCAACCCTACTGGTAGCCAGTTCCCTAGCTGCATGTCTTTTTTGCACAGGTAGCAGTTTCTCTGTGTTTTACACTATCTTGTCACTTTGTTCTATGTTATGGTCCGTATTTTAACTTGTATGTATTTTGCATTAATAAAGATTCATTTGATATTTATAGTCTTTTCCCCTGTTGTTGTTTTTCTGTGGTTTCCACAATCCCCCCTTGTAAATATAAGTGTATAATAAAGGATAATTCCATTCTCCATTGATGGGTTGGAAGTGCTCGTCAATAAAAACACTTTTGCAATTTACTTTTACAATTTCCTTCCATTCACCTAATCATTTTATTTTTTTCATATTTTTTACAGCTCATTGCCACTGCTGTGATGTAGCTGTGGTGGCCGAACATGCGCAGAGATTACAAGCTCTTTGTAATAGACCTCATAAGTAGAGTTGAGCGACCTTGACCTTTTTAGAGTCGAGCCGGGTTTTGCGAAACCCGACTATGTCCAAAGTCGGGTCGAGTGAAATCGGCCGATTATGACGTAAAGTCGGGATCGACCGAAACACGAAACCCAATGCAAGTCAATGGGGCAGCATAGTCGGCAGTGAGTGGGGGCCAGGAAAACACCTAGAGTGCCCATTTTAATGTCAAAACCATCCATTCTTCTTAATGAAGCTTGTCAAGCGTAATTTACCTTATAATAATTGGAAGGCATTTGAAATTGGGGGTCATTTGGCTAAAGTTGTGGGGGGTAGGGCTGGTTCAAGTAATTAGTGGGCCCAGGAAATCTGGACCACGTCACGGCAGTGGAGCAGGGAGAGGTAAGTATTTCAACTTTGCAAGTGCTGTGAACCTGAGCAAGCAGGGGGGGCCCACTCGTTGGCATTGGCACTGGCACAGGGCCCCTCAAAGTACAGCGGTGTGTTTGCACGGCGGGGGCGCCTCCCACCGGCAGCAACACTTTTGCGTACTATGAGAGGCCCTGTGCCAGTGACGTCGCCAACTAGTATTCCTCCCCCCACCTGATGAAGGAACCTGCACTTTCATCTGCACCTTCCTCTTTGTCCCCGTGTAAGGTGGTATGGTATGCGGGAAGAGCAACCTGACTTTCAGCAGGGTCACAATGTTGTTGTGTAGCGTGCACGGGGAATGTTGCGTTATGGGTCAATGTACCAGCAGACTCATCTATCACTGGCTGGGCAATGGGCACGATGAAGTGGAAACACAGATATAGGCCCAAAGAAGAAAGTGGGCTAAATGCAGTTCAAAATTGGTAACACAGGAATAACCAGGGGGCATTGCAGTGGAGGACAACTGGAATGAGAGGCTGACACAGAGAGTAGGGCCAAATCAGTAAGTAGTCGAAATGCAGTTCAAAATTGGCAACCGTAGTAAACAGGCGGCACAGCTTTGTTCAGTGGAGGAGAACAGCAAGGAGTGGCAGACACCGATAGTAGGCCCCAACCCAACTAGTAGGCCAAATGCAGTCTAACATTAACAACTACTTAACGAGAGGCTGAAAATGGTATTTCAGGACAGGAAACCAGGAGAACAGCAAGGAGTGGCAGACACCGATAGTAGGCCCCAAACCAACTAGTACGCCAAATGCAGTTGTTCCATTTAACCACAATTTAATGAGAGCCTGAAGATAGAAGCTCAGGAAAGGCAACCTGGGGAACACCTTGGAGTGTAACACACCATCTCTCTCCACCCCATACCCATTTTGTAGGCCTAATGCTGTGTACTTTTCTACAACTACTAAACGAGAGTCGGAAGACCGAAGCAATGGCAAGGAAACCTGGGGAACACCTTGGAGTGTAACACACCATCTCTCTCCACCCCATACCCAATTTGTAGGCCTAATGCAGCCTACTTTCCGACACCTACTAAACGAGAGCATGAAGATCGAAGCTCAGGAAAGGCAACCTGGGGAACACCTTGGAGTGTAACACACCATCTCTCTCCACCCCATACCCATTTTTTAGGCCTAATGCAGTGTACTTTTCTACAACTACTAAACGAGAGTCGGAAGACCGAAGCAATGGCAAGGAAACCTGGGGAACACCTTGGAGTGTAACACACCATCTCTCTCCACCCCATTCCCCATTTTTTAGGCCTAATGCAGCCTACTTTCCGACACCTACTAAACGAGAGCATGAAGATCGAAGCTCAGGAAAGGCAACCTGGGGAACACCTTGGAGTGTAACACACCATCTCTCTCCACCCCATACCCATTTTGTAGGCCTAATGCTGTGTACTTTTCTACAACTACTAAACGAGAGTCGGAAGACCGAAGCAATGGCAAGGAAACCTGGGGAACACCTTGGAGTGTAACACACCATCTCTCTCCACCCCATTCCCCATTTTTTAGGCCTAATGCAGCCTACTTTCCGACACCTACTAAACGAGAGCATGAAGATCGAAGCTCAGGAAAGGCAACCTGGGGAACACCTTGGAGTGTAACACACCATCTCTCTCCACCCCATACCCATTTTGTAGGCCTAATGCTGTGTACTTTTCTACAACTACTAAACGAGAGTCGGAAGACCGAAGCAATGGCAAGGAAACCTGGGGAACACCTTGGAGTGTAACACACCATCTCTCTCCACCCCATACCCAATTTGTAGGCCTAATGCAGCCTACTTTCCGACACCTACTAAACGAGAGCATGAAGATCGAAGCTCAGGAAAGGCAACCTGGGGAACACCTTGGAGTGTAACACACCATCTCTCTCCACCCCATACCCATTTTGTAGGCCTAATGCTGTGTACTTTTCTACAACTACTAAACGAGAGTCGGAAGACCGAAGCAATGGCAAGGAAACCTGGGGAACACCTTGGAGTGTAACACACCATCTCTCTCCACCCCATACCCAATTTGTAGGCCTAATGCAGCCTACTTTCCGACACCTACTAAACGAGAGCATGAAGATCGAAGCTCAGGAAAGGCAACCTGGTGAAAACCTTGGAGTGTAACACAACCTGTCTCTACACCCCATACACAATTAGTAGGCCTAATGCAGCGTAGTTTCCAACAGCTACTAAACGAGAGCCGGAAGATCGAAGCTCAGGAAAGGCAACCTGGGGAACACCTTGGAGTGTAACACAACCTCTCTCTACACCACGGAAGGGCTGATTCTTAGGAAGGAAGGCTGTTGTAAATAAGCATTGCGCGTCCGAGGGTGATTATATTCTTATTCGGTATCTACTCACCCTCGGACGCGCCATGCTTCTTGATTTGTAATTAATGTTTATTTGCAATGTGCTTTTGACTTACTCAATTATTTTTTTAATTATTGATTTTATTAAATTAATAGTTTAACATCTTATTGGAAATAATTTAAAGGAGACGCGACAGGACAACACTCGGTGGATGCCATATCTGTGTTAACAACTCCAAAAAACTTTCAGTTAACTTCTTGCAGGAGAAAGAAATTGTAGCTGTTGGACCTTTGTAGTACAGTTCCAGATATTTGTTGTGTGTTTGTTTTGATTGTTAAAATGTCTGCATTTGAGATCTCAACACGATCTTATTTTTTATAATCAAATTAATTTTTTAAATATTTTATTAGGTTGGTTCAAGGGGTACACGGGCCGCAGTAGACAGGTCAGTGGAGGCCTTGTGGAAGGAGGGACCGCAGATGCGCCACTGTTTCACCCATACACAATTAGTAGGCCTAATGCAGCGTAGTTTCCAACAGCTACTAAACGAGAGCCGGAAGATCGAAGCTCAGGAAAGGCAACCTGGGGAACACCTTGGAGTGTAACACAACCTCTCTCTACACCACGGAAGGGCTGATTCTTAGGAAGGAAGGCTGTTGTAAATAAGCATTGCGCGTCCGAGGGTGATTATATTCTTATTAGGTATCTACTCACCCTCGGACGCGCCATGCTTCTTGATTTGTAATTAATGTTTATTTGCAATGTGCTTTTGACTTACTCAATTATTTTTTTTAATTATTGATTTTATTAAATTAATAGTTTAACATCTTATTGGAAATAATTTAAAGGAGACGCGACAGGACAACACTCGGTGGATGCCATATCTGTGTTAACAACTCCAAAAAACTTTCAGTTAACTTCTTGCAGGAGAAAGAAATTGTAGCTGTTGGACCTTTGTAGTACAGTTCCAGATATTTGTTGTGTGTTTGTTTTGATTGTTAAAATGTCTGCATTTGAGATCTCAACACGATCTTATTTTTTTTAATCAAATTAATTTTTTTTATATTTAATGATGTTGGTTCAAGGGGTACACGGGCAGCAATAGACAGGTCAGTGGAGGCCTAGTGGAAGGATTGACGGCAGACAGGCATCAAAGGCCTAACATTGGGCTGGCTGTAGGCAAGTTAAAATTGGTTCCAGGGGAACACGGCCATCAGTGGCCTGGTCAGTGTAGTTGTAGTTGAAAGAACGGGACGCAGACAGGCTTCGAAGGCCTAACATAATAACATAGGGCTGGCTGTAGGCAAGTTAAAATTGGTTCCAAGGGAACACGGCCATCAGTGGCCTGGTCAGTGTAGTTGTAGTTGAAAGAACGGGACGCAGACAGGCTTCGAAGGCCTAACATAACAAACTTGGGCTGGCTGTAGGCACTTTTAAATTTGTTCCAGGGGTACATGGGCAGCAGTGTATGGTCAGTGGAAGTCTAGTGGAAGGAGTGACCGCAGACAGGCTTCGAAGGCCTAACATAACAAACTTGGGCTGGCTGTAGGCACTTTTAAATTGGTTCCAGGGGTACACGGGCAGCAGTGGTCTGGTCAGTGGAAGTCTAGTGGAAGGAGTGACCGCAGACAGGCTTCCAAGGCCTAACATAACAAACTTGGGCTGGCTGTAGGCACTTTTAAATTGGTTCCAGGGGTACACGGGCAGCAGTGGTCTGGTCAGTGGAAGTCTAGTGGAAGGAGTGACCGCAGACAGGCTTCCAAGGCCTAACATAACAAACTTGGGCTGGCTGTAGGCACTTTTAAATTGGTTCCAGGGGTACACGGGCAGCAGTGGTCTGGTCAGTGGAAGTCTAGTGGAAGGAGTGACCGCAGACAGGCTTCCAAGGCCTAACATAACAAACTTGGGCTGGCTGTAGGCACTTTTAAATTGGTTCCAGGGGTACACGGGCAGCAGTGGTCTGGTCTGTGGAAGTCTAGTGGAAGGAGTGACCGCAGACAGGCTTCGAAGGCCTAACATAACAAACTTGGGCTGGCTGTAGGCACTTTTAAATTGGTTCCAGGGGTACACGGGCAGCAGTGGTCTGGTCAGTGGAAGTCTAGTGGAAGGAGTGACCGCAGACAGGCTTCCAAGGCCTAACATAACAAAATTGGGCTGGCTGTAGGCACTTTAAATTGGTTCCAGGGGTACATGGGCAGCAGTGTATGGTCAGTGGAAGTCTAGTGGAAGGAGTGACGGCAGACAGTCTTCGAAGGCCTAACATAACAAAATTGGGCTGACTGTAGGCACTTTTAAATTGGTTCCAGGGTAACACGGCCAGCAGTGGCCTGGTCAGTGTAGTAGTTGTAGAAAGAAGGGACCGCAGACAGGCTTCGAAGGCCTAACATAACAAAAATGTCAAAACAATGGTATTGTCAGTGCCAGGCATTGAAGGATGTCAGCGCCTAGACTACACATTGGTGAAGCTGTGAGAGATAATTTTGCTAGTGGTAGAGCACTGTTTGAGCTGGGGGGGGGAACTGTCTTGTGGCCGGCGGTACAGGCACAGGGCCCCTCATATTACAACGGTGTGTCTGACGTTGGGTGCGCACCACCACCGCCAGAGACACTTTATTGTACTATGAGGGACCCAGTGGCAGTGCCGTCGACCAAAAGCGGCCACACCCACCTCTTCAGACAAACAGCACTCTCAAGGGTCCAAGCGCAAAGTGGCGATAGCACGGCCCCGTGTGGGGAGTTTGGCCATTTCGTGAGGTGGAAACATGTCGTATGCTGGACAATCAGGTGAAGAAAATTACGAGATTGGAAAAGTCATTCAGAATAGTCCACAGGCAAGACCTTTTCATAGGAAAGCTAGGTGTCAGCCGGGCAGGGTGGGGCAAAAGATTTTGAAATCCAGTTGTGGTTCATTTTAATGAAGGTTAGATCATCTACATTTTGGGTAGCCAGACGAGTCCTTTTTTCTGTTAGTATTGAACCTGCAGCACTGAATACTCTTTCTGATAGGACACTAGCTGCCGGGCAAGCAAGCTCCTGCAATGCATATTCTGCCAATTCTGGCCAGGTGTCTAATTTGGATGCCCAGTAATCAAATGGGAATGACGGTTGAGGGAGAACGTCGATAAGGGATGAAAAATAGTTTGTAACCATACTGGACAAATGTTGTCTCCTGTCACTTTGAATTGATGCTGCAGTACCTGTCCTGTCTGCGGTCATAGAAAAATCACTCCACAACCTGGTCAGAAAACCCCTCTGGCCAACGCCACTTCTGATTTCTGCCCCTCTAACACCTCTGGTCTGCTGGCCCCTGGAGCTCGTGTGAGAACGATCACGGGCGCTGTGTGCAGGGAATGCCAGAAGCAAACGGTCAACAAGAGTTGATTGTTTTGTTGCTAATATTAGTTCCAAGTTCTCATGTGGCATAATATTTTGCAATTTGCCTTTATAGCGAGGATCAAGGAGGCAGGCCAACCAGTAATCGTCATCGTTCATCATTTTTGTAATGCGTGTGTCCCTTTTGAGGATACGCAAGGCATAATCCGCCATGTGGGCCAAAGTTCCCGTTGTCAAATCTGCGGTTGTGCTTGGTTGAGGGGCAGTTGCAGGCAAATCTACGTCACTTGTGTCCCTCAAAAAACCAGAACCCGGCCTTGCCACGCCACCAATTTCCCGTGCCCCCGGGAAAGCTTCCTCATTAAAAATATACTCATCCCCATCATCCTCCTCATCCTCCACCTCCTCTTCGCCCGGTACCTCGTCATGTACACTGCCCTGACCAGACAATCGCTGACTGTCATCAAGGCTTTCCTCTTCCTCTGGTGCAGACGCCTGATCCTTTATGTGCGTCAAACTTTGCATCAGCAGACGCATTAGGGGGATGCTCATGCTTATTATGGCGTTGTCTGCACTAACCAGCCGTGTGCATTCCTCAAAACACTGAAGGACTTGACACATGTCTTGAATCTTCGACCACTGCACACCTGACAACTCCATGTCTGCCATCCTACTGCCTGCCCATGTATGTGTATCCTCCCACAAAAACATAACAGCCCGCCTCTGTTCGCACAGTCTCTGAAGCATGTGCAGTGTTGAGTTCCACCTTGTTGCAACGTCTATGATTAGGCGATGCTGGGGAAGGTTCAAAGAACGCTGATAGGTCTGCATACGGCTGGAGTGTACAGGCGAACGGCGGATATGTGCGCAAAGTCCACGCACTTTGAGGAGCAGGTCGGATAACCCCGGATAACTTTTCAGGAAGCACTGCACCACCAGGTTTAAGGTGTGAGCCAGGCAAGGAATGTGTTTCAGTTGGGAAAGGGAGATGGCAGCCATGAAATTCCTTCCGTTATCACTCACTACCTTGCCTGCCTCAAGATCTACAGTGCCCAGCCACGACTGCGTTTCTTGCTGCAAGAACTCGGACAGAACTTCCGCGGTGTGTCTATTGTCGCCCAAACACTTCATAGCCAATACAGCCTGCTGACGTATGCCAGTAGCTGCCCCATAATGGGAGACCTGGTGTGCAACAGTGGCAGGTGCGGATGGAGTGTTTGTGCGACTGCGGTCTGTGGACGAGCTCTTGCTTCTGCAGGAGGACGAGGAGGAGGAGGAGGAGGAGGGGGTGCGAACGGCTACAGACAACTGTTTACTAGACCGTGGGCTAGGCAGAACTGTCCCAAACTTGCTGTCCCCTGTGGACCCTGAATCCACCACATTTACCCAGTGTGCCGTGATGGACACGTAACGTCCCTGGCCATGCCTACTGGTCCATGCATCTGTTGTCAGGTGCACCTTTGTGCTCACAGATTGCCTGAGTGCATGGACGATGCGCTCTTTAACATGCTGGTGGAGGGCTGGGATGGCTTTTCTGGAAAAAAAGTGTCGACTGGGTAGCTCGTAGCGTGGTACAGCGTAGTCCATCAGGTCTTTGAAAGCTTCGCTTTCAACTAACCGGTAGGGCATCATCTCTAACGAGATTAGTCTAGCTATGTGGGCGTTCAAACCCTGTGTACGCGGATGCGAGGCTAAGTATTTCCTTTTTCTAACCATAGTCTCATGTAGGGTGAGCTGGACTGGAGAGATGGAGATCGTGGAACTAGCGGGGGTGCCGGTGGACATGGCAGACTGAGAGACGGTGGGAGATGGTATTGTTGCCGCCGGTGCCCTAGATGCAGTGTTTCCTACTACGAAACTGGTGATTCCCTGACCCTGACTGCTTTGGCCTGGCAAAGATACCTGCACAGATACAGCAGGTGGTGCGCTAAATGGTGGTCCTACACTGCCGGAAGGGATGTTGCGTTGATGACTAGCTTCATTGGCCGAGGGTGCAACAACCTTAAGGGACGTTTGGTAGTTAGTCCAAGCTTTCAAATGCATGGTGGTTAAATGTCTATGCATGCAACTAGTATTGAGACTTTTCAGATTCTGACCTCTGCTTAAGGAAGTAGAACATTTTTGACAGATGACTTTGCGCTGATCAATTGGATGTTGTTTAAAAAAATGCCAGACTGCACTCTTTCTAGCATCGGATACCTTTTCAGGCATTGCAGACTGAGCTTTAACCGGATGGCCACGCTGTCCTCCACCAGGTTTTGGCTTTGCCACGCGTTTTGGGCAAGATACGGGCCCGGCAGATGGAACCTGTGGCGATGTTGATGCCTGCTGCGGCCCCTCCTCCTCCTCTGCTTCAGAACTGCTGCCGCCTGCACCCTGTTCCCCCAATGGCTGCCAATCGGGGTCAAGAACTGGGTCATCTAATAACTCTTCTTGTACCTCCTGCGCAACTTCGTCTGTGTCACCGTGTCGTTCGGTGGTATAGCGTTCGTGATGGGGCAACATAGTCTCATCAGGGTCTGATTCTTGATCAGCACCCTGCGAGGGCAATGTTGTGGTCTGAGTCAAAGGACCAGCATAGTAGTCTGGCTGTGGCTGTGCGTCAGTGCACTCCATGTCAGATTCAATTTGTAATGGGCATGGACTGTTAACTGCTTCACTTTCTAAGCCAGGGACGGTATGTGTAAAGAGCTCCATGGAGTAACCCGTTGTGTCGCCTGCTGCATTCTTCTCTGTTGTTGTTTTTGCTGAAGAGGACAAGGAAGTGACTTGTCCCTGACCGTGAACATCCACTAACGACGCGCTGCTTTTACTTTTACCAGTTTCACGAGAGGAGGCAAAAGAGCTAGAGGCTGAGTCAGCAAGATAAGCCAAAACTTGCTCTTGCTGCTCCGGCTTTAAAAGCGGTTTTCCTAATCCCAGAAAAGGGAGCGTTCGAGGCCTTGTGTAGCCGGACGACGAACCTGGCTCCACAGCTCCAGACTTAGGTGCAATATTTTTTTCCCCACGACCACCTGATGCTCCACCACTACCACTACCCTCATTACCAGCTGACAATGAACGCCCCCGGCCACGACCTCTTCCACTAGACTTCCTCATTGTTTTAAAAACGTAACCAAACTAACGTTATTTGTTGCAGTCACACAACTTACACGGTGAGCTATAACTTCAGTATGATTTAGCTACCCCTTTACAGGTTGGTGAGACCACAGCGAAAATCAGGCCCAATGTTACACACTCTTTTTTTGGTGGCTGCAAATTAGAGAGATGCCCCACACGCAGGACTGTCACTGAAGCACAAATGTTAATATTAATGTCACACTATTATTTTTTTTTTATTTTTATTTTTTTCAGGAACACTTTAGAAACCCCCCCCCAAAAAAAAATAGATTTTTGCAGGGAGAATTTAGAAAACAAATGTAACAAACTATATGCTTTCTATGGGCCACTGAGTGAGAGATGACGCACACAGGAATCAGGAGTGGCACACAAGCCCAGAGGCCAATATTTTTCTACCAATGATTGATGGAGTTATTTTCTCTGGTAGATTTTGGAACCCAAATCAAGGAAAAAAAATATAGGCTTTCTATGGACCACAATTGGAGAGAGAGAGAGAGAGAGAGAGAGAGATGGCACACCCAGGAGTCAAGACTGGCACACAAGCAGAAAGGCCAATATTAATCTCCCACTGTTTTTTTTGGTTGTTTTTTTTTTTTTTTTTCAGGGAGACTTTAGAAAAAAAAATAATATAAAAAATATGATTTTATCAGGAAGAATTTAGAAACCAAATAAAATAAAATGATTTTTTCAGGGAGAATTTATAAAACAAATAAAAACAAAAATAGGCGTTCTATGGCCCACTGACTGAGAGATGACGCACACAGGAATCAGGAGTGGCACACAAGCCCAGAGGCCAATATTTTTCTACCAATGATTGATGGAGTTATTTTCTCTGGTAGATTTTGGAACCCAAATCAAGGAAAAAAAATATAGGCTTTCTATGGACCACAATTGGAGAGAGAGAGAGAGAGAGAGAGAGAGATGGCACACCCAGGAGTCAAGACTGGCACACAAGCAGAAAGGCCAATATTAATCTCCCACTGTTTTTTTTGGTTGTTTTTTTTTTTTTTTTTTCAGGGAGACTTTAGAAAAAAAAATAATAAAAAAAATATGATTTTATCAGGAAGAATTTAGAAACCAAATAAAATAAAATGATTTTTTCAGGGAGAATTTATAAAACAAATAAAAACAAAAATAGGCGTTCTATGGCCCACTGACTGAGAGATGACGCACACAGGAGTCAGGAGTGGCACACAAGCCCAGAGGCCAATATTTTTCTACCAATGATTGATGTAGTTATTTTCTCTGGTAGATTTTGGAACCCAAATCAAGGAAAAAAAATATAGGCTTTCTATGGACCACAATTGGAGAGAGAGAGAGAGAGAGAGAGAGAGGGCACACCCAGGAGTCAAGACTGGCACACAAGCAGAAAGGCCAATATTAATCTCCCACTGTTTTTTTTGTTTGTTTTTTGTTTTTTTTTTTCAGGGAGACTTTAGAAAAAAAAATAATAAAAAAAATATGATTTTATCAGGAAGAATTTAGAAACCAAATAAAATAAAATGATTTTTTCAGGGAGAATTTATAAAAAAAATAAAAACAAAAATAGGCGTTCTATGGCCCACTGACTAAGAGATGACGCACACAGGAGTCAGGAGTGGCACACAAGCCCAGAGGCCAATATTTTTCTACCAATGATTGATGTAGTTATTTTCTCTGGTAGATTTTGGAACCCAAATCAAGGAAAAAAAATATAGGCTTTCTATGGACCACAATTGGAGAGAGAGAGAGAGAGAGAGAGAGAGATGGCACACCCAGGAGTCAAGACTGGCACACAAGCAGAAAGGCCAATATTAATCTCCCACTGTTTTTTTTGGTTGTTTTTTTTTTTTTTTTTTCAGGGAGACTTTAGAAAAAAAAATAATAAAAAAAATATGATTTTATCAGGAAGAATTTAGAAACCAAATAAAATAAAATGATTTTTTCAGGGAGAATTTATAAAACAAATAAAAACAAAAATAGGCGTTCTATGGCCCACTGACTGAGAGATGACGCACACAGGAGTCAGGAGTGGCACACAAGCCCAGAGGCCAATATTTTTCTACCAATGATTGATGTAGTTATTTTCTCTGGTAGATTTTGGAACCCAAATCAAGGAAAAAAAATATAGGCTTTCTATGGACCACAATTGGAGAGAGAGAGAGAGAGAGAGAGAGAGAGAGAGATGGCACACCCAGGAGTCAAGACTGGCACACAAGCAGAAAGGCCAATATTAATCTCCCACTGTTTTTTTTGGTTGTTTTTTTTTTTTTTTTTTCAGGGAGACTTTAGAAAAAAAAATAATAAAAAAAATATGATTTTATCAGGAAGAATTTAGAAACCAAATAAAATAAAATGATTTTTTCAGGGAGAATTTATAAAACAAATAAAACCAAAAATAGGCGTTCTATGGCCCACTGACTGAGAGATGACGCACCCAGGAGTCAAGACTGGCACACAAGCAGAAAGGCCAATATTAATCTCCCACTGTTTTTTTTTTTTTTTTTTTTTTTTTTCAGGGAGACTTTAGAAAAAAAAATAATAAAAAAAATATGATTTTATCAGGAAGAATTTAGAAACCAAATAAAATAAAATGATTTTTTCAGGGAGAATTTATAAAACAAATAAAACCAAAAATAGGCGTTCTATGGCCCACTGACTGAGAGATGACGCACCCAGGAGTCAAGACTGGCACACAAGCAGAAAGGCCAATATTAATCTCCCACTGTTTTTTTTTTTTTTTTTTTTTTTTTTTCAGGGAGACTTTAGAAAAAAAAATAATAAAAAAAATATGATTTTATCAGGAAGAATTTAGAAACCAAATAAAATAAAATGATTTTTTCAGGGAGAATTTAGAAAACAAATAAAACCAAAAATAGGCGTTCTATGGCCCACTGACTGAGAGATGACGCACCCAGGAGTCAAGACTGGCACACAAGCAGAAAGGCCAATATTAATCTCCCACTGTTTTTTTTTTTTTTTTTTTTTTTTTTTCAGGGAGACTTTAGAAAAAAAAATAATAAAAAAAATATGATTTTATCAGGAAGAATTTAGAAACCAAATAAAATAAAATGATTTTTTCAGGGAGAATTTAGAAAACAAATAAAACCAAAAATAGGCGTTCTATGGCCCACTGACTGAGAGAGAGAGAGAGATGGAACGCTTAGTACTGGCACACAAGCCCAAAGGGCAATATTAATCTCCCTTTTTTTTTCCAGGGAGAATTTCTAAAACCCAAAAAAAAAAAAAAATAGGCTTTCTATGGCCCACTATTTGTGAGAGAGATGGGACGCTCAGGACTGGCACTGATGGCACGCTCAGGACTGGCACAGAAGCCCAGAGGCCAATATTAATCTCCCTTTTTTTCTGGGAGAATTTATAAAACCAAAAAAATATTTAAATAGGCTTTCTATGGCCCACTATTTGTGAGAGAGATGGCACGCTCAGGACTGGCACAGATGGCACGCTCACAACTGGCACACAAGCCCAGAGGCCAATATTAATCTCCCTTTTTTCAGGGAAAATTTATAAAACCAAAAAAAAAATTAAATAGGCTTTCTATGGCCCACTATTTGTGAGAGAGATGGCACGCTCAGGACTGGCACAGATGGCACGCTCACAACTGGCACACAAGCCCAGAGGCCAATATTAATCTCCCTTTTTTCAGGGAAAATTTATAAAACAAAAAAAAAAATTAAATAGGCTTTCTATGGCCCACTATTTGTGAGAGAGATGGCACGCTCAGGACTGGCACAGATGGCACGCTCACAACTGGCACACAAGCCCAGAGGCCAATATTAATCTCCCTTTTTTTCAGGGAGAATTTATAAAACCAAAAAAAAAATTAAATAGGCTTTCTATGGCCCACTATTTGTGAGAGAGATGGCACGCTCAGGGCTGGCACAGATGGCACGCTCAGGACTGGCACACAAGCCCAGAGGCCAATATTAATCTCCCTTTTTTTCAGGGAGAATTTATAAAACCCCAAAAAAAATAAAATAGGCTTTCTATGGCCCACTATTTGTGAGAGAGATGGCACACTCAGGACTGGCACACAAGCCCAAAGGCCAATATTAATCTCCCACTGTATTTTTATCAGGGAGAATTTATACACCCCACAAAAAAAAATACAGAAAAATGAAAAGGCTTTCTATGGCCCACTATGTGAGAGAGATGGCACACACAGGGATGGCACTCTAGCAGAAATGCCAAATTGCCAATCTTAATCTCCCACCCAAAAAAAAAAAAAAAAAAAAACAGGGAATGTCCTACAATTACTATCTCCCTGCCTGCAGTAATCTCAGCCAGGTATGGCAGGCAGCTACTATCTCCCTGCCTGCAGTAATCTCAGCCAGGTATGGCAGGCAGCAATAAGGAGTGGACTGATGCACAAATGAAATAAAAAGTGTGGACAAACAAAAAAGATAGCTGTGCAGAAAGGAAGGAACAAGAGGATTTGTGCTTTGAAAAAAGCAGTTGGTTTGCACAGCGGCGTACACACAGCAATGCAGCTATCAGGGAGCCTTCTAGGGCAGCCCAATGAGCTACAGCGCTGAGGGGAAAAAAAAAAAAAAAAAAACTTCCACTGTCCCTGCACACCGAGGGTGGTGTTGGACAGTGCAAATCGCTGCAGCACAAGCGGTTTTGTGGTTAATGGACCCTGCCTAACGCTATCCCTGCTTCTGACAAAGCGGCAGCAACCTCTCCCTAAGCTCAGATCAGCAGCAGTAAGATGGCGGTCGGCGGGAACGCCTCTTTATAGCCCCTGTGACGTCGCAGACAGCAAGCCAATCACTGCAATGCCCTTCTCTAAGATGGTGGGGACCAGGACCTATGTCATCACGCTGCCCACACTCTGCGTTTACCTTCATTGGCTGAGAAATGGCGCTTTTCGCGTCATTGAAACGCGACTTTGGCGCGAAAGTCGCGTACCGCATGGCCGACCCCGCACAGGGGTCGGATCGGGTTTCATGAAACCCCGACTTAGCCAAAAGTCGGCGACTTTTGAAAATGTTCGACCCGTTTCGCTCAACCCTACTCATAAGCATTAGTCACAAACTGGTTGGATACCTAGAACTTATTGTTAATAGTGATGAACGACACTATCCGAGTATATTGGGCGTGCTTGTATATTGTATTCGAGTCCCTGTGGCTGCATGGTTTGTGGCTGTTAGACAGGCTGAACACGTGGGGATTCCTAAACAGTCAATCCCCAGAAACAGGTATCAAACTGCAGCAAGTCATGCAGCCGCAGGGACTCGAGCATAATATACCAGCAGGCCCAAAATACTCGGGTAACACCCGAGCACACTCGCTCATCACTAATTGTTAGCTTTAGATCCCCTCCAGTTTCTATCTTACTAAGCTTTTGTTGCAATGGTAATGCAACATCGTGAGTGTGCACTTTGAGCTAGTGTAGTGATGTCGCTGGTCTAAACCGTCAATCAAGGAAAGGCACCCCCACATAACTCAGTCTGTCGGCTGGATACTTCTTTGATCAACAAGCCATTTCTGATACTGTTGTTAGTTTCTGGTCATCTCTTGTTGTCCGTACATGTGTGGACTGATATTGAGGTGCTTGAATTTTGTGGGGATAATTAGCATAAATGACACAATATACAGTGGTTACGGAAAGTATTCAGACCCCTTTAAATTTTTTACTCATTGTTTCATTGCAGCCATTTGGTAAATTCAAAAAAGTTCATTTTTTCACATTAATGTACAATTTGCACCCTATCTTGATTGAAAAAAAAAGAAATGTAGAATCTTTTGTTGCAAATTTATTAAAAAAAAACAACTGAAATATCACATGGTCATAATTATTCAGACTTTTTACTCAGACACTCATATTTAAGTCACATAATGTCCATTTCCTTGTTATACTCCTTGAGATGATCCTACTCCTTCATTGGAGTCCAGCTGTGTTTAATTAAACTGATAGTACTTGATTTGGAAAGGCACACACCTGTCTATATAAGACCTCACAGCTCACAGTGCATGTCTGACCAAATGAGAATCATGAGGTCAAAGGAACCGGCCAAGGTGCTCAGAGACAGAATTGTGGCAAGGCACACATCTGGCCAAGGTTACAAAAGAGTTTCTGCAGTACTCAAGGTTCTTAAGAGCTCAATGGCCTCCATAATCCTTAAATGGAAGAAGTTTGGGACCACCAGAAGTCTTTATAGACCTGGCCATCCAGCCAAACTGATCAATCGTCGGAGAAGAGCCTTGGTGGGAGAGGTAAAGAAGAACCGCAAGATCACTGTAGCTTAGCTCCAGAGATGCAGTAGGGAGATGGGAGAAAGTTCCGCAAACTTCCTCCACAAGTTGGCCTTTTTTGGCAGAGTGGCCCATCAGAAGCCCTTCCTGAGTGCAAGACATATGAAAGCCCACATAGAGTTTGCTAAAAAAAAAACATGAAGGACTTCCAGACTATGAGAAATAAGATTCTCTGGTCTGATGAGATGAAGATAGAACTTTTTGGTGATAATTCTAAGTGGTATGTGTGGAGAAAACCAGGCACTGCTCATCACCTGCCCAATTCAATTCCAGCAGTGAAACATGGTGGTGGCAGCATCATGCTATGGGGGTGTTTTTCAGCTGCAGGGAGAGGACGACTGGTTGCAATTGAAGGAAACATGAATGCAGCCAAATACAGAGATATCCTGGATGCAAACCTCTTCCAGACTGCTTTGGACCTCAGACTTGGCCAAAGATTCACCTTCCAACAAGACAATGACCCTAAGCACAAGGCTAAAATAACAAAGAAGTAGTTTCAGAACAACTCTTTTACCATTCTTGACTGGTCCAGCCAGAGCCCTGACTTAAACCCAATTGAACATCTCTGGAGAGACCTGAAAATGGCTGTCCACCAACAACGTTCACCATCCAACCTGAAGGAATTGGAGAGGATCTGCAAGGAAGAATGGCAGAGGATCCCCAAATCCAGGTGTGTAAAACTTGTTACATCATTTCAAGAAGACTCATGGCTGTACTAGCTCAAAAGGGTGCTTCTACTCAATACTGAGCAAAGGATCTGAATACTTATGACTAGTGTTGAGCATTCCGATACCGAGATCCGATACTTTTGTGATATCGGGTATCGGTATCGGATCAATAGGGATGTGTAAAATAAAGAATTAAAATAAAAAATATTGATGTGCTCACCTCTCCGGCGGCCCCTGGACATCACGCTGCTAACCGGGAGGCTTCTTCGTTTAAAATGCGCGCCTTTAGGACCTGCGAATGACGTCCCGGCTTCTGATTGGTCGCGTGCCGCCCATGTGACCGGCACGCGACCAGTCAGAAGCCGCGACGTCATTCTCATTCACAAAAACTCCTAATTCTAGGAATTAAGGACCTGCGAATGACGTCGCGGCTTCTGATTGGTCGCGTGCCGGTCACATGGGCGGCACGCGACCAATCAGAAGCCGGGACGTCATTCGCAGGTCCTAAAGGCGCGCATTTTAAACAAAGAAGCCTCCCGGTTAGCAGCGTGATGTCCAGGGGCCGCCGGAGAGGTGAGCATATCAATATTTTTTATTTTAATTCTTTATTTTACACATCCCTATGGATCCCAGGGCCTGAAGGAGAGTTTCCTCTCCTTCAGACCCTGGGAACCATGAGAATACCTTCCGATACTTGATGTCCCATTGACTTGTATTGGTATCGGATATCGGTATCGGCGATATCCGATATTTTTCGGGTATCGGCCGATACTTTCCGATACCGATACTTTCAAGTATCGGACGGTATCGCTCAACACTACTTATGACCATGTGATATTTTAGTTTCTTTTTTTAAATTTGAAAAAACAGAAATGTATGAATTTTTGCAGTCAAGATGGGGTGCAGAGTGTACATTAATGAGAAAAAAATGAACTATTTTGAATTTACCAAATGGCTGCAATGAGACAAAGATTGAAAAATTTAAAGGGGTATGAATACTTTCTGTACCCACTGTAGTTTCAGCACATTACACCTTTTCAAACATAAAAGTGTAACAGTAGCACAGTGCATTGCAGTACAAGGTAACATGGTAACTTTGCATGAGTTGAATATACATTTTATATATCACAATAAAACTTCTACCTCTACCTGTTTAACATTTTATTCCCCAATGCACTTTATTTATATGCAAAAAAACCTATTAAAATGTATATAGATGTAGCTCTCCAACATGAAGAACCTGTTATTTTTCTTTTCAAGGAACAGCAATGATTTTTAATGCATTATTCAAATGTCGTACCATGCTACTTTAACCTCCAACACAAACAGCTGATGTAGAAATATTCTGCTATCTAAAGATGCAGAGATGAAAAAGATAACTATCTTTAATAAGCTGCACAGCATTTTAGGACATTGGAAAACAGCCCTGATGTCTTATAAGAAATCTTGTCTGAATCATTACATGTAAAAACAAGCTAAATAAAAGCTCTCATTTAATTATTAATTGACTTGTGAACTTGTAGATACAATTAATTAAGGCTTATTTGTTTCAGTCATCACTAAGGGTACCGTCACACAGTGGCATTTTGATCGCTACGACGGCACGATCCGTGACGCTCCAGCATCGCACCATTATCGCTCCAGCGTCGTAGACTGCGGTCACACTTTGCAATGTACGACGCTGGAGCGATAATTTCATGACATATGTGCGATGTAGAAGCCATTGGTTACTATGCGCACATCGTATACGATATCGTGCACACCTTTGTTACACGATGCGATCATGCCGCCACAGCGGGACACTAGACAACGAAAGAAAGTTTCAAACGATCTGCTACGACGTACGATTCTCAGCGGGGTCCCTGATCGCAGGAGCGTGTCAGACACTGCGAGATCATAACTATATCGCTGGAACGTCACGAATCGTGCCGTCGTAGCGATCAAAATGCCACTGTGTGACGGTACCCTAAGGCATGGGCACATAATACTCTTTATCAAGATCACCAAGAATTGGTATGAGGGCACACTTTTAATATGTTTAAAATGTAGTCATAGTCTCATTTCATCAAATTAAAAGAAAGTATGTTTTTTGATTTGCTTGCAAAGTTACAAAAAGTCCTAATTTTTCCAGGATTTCACCGATCTTTCGCAAACATTCCTGGCAAATTCAGGGATATCCCTGGCCAGATATTATTGTACAAAAGATATTGTTGGAGCAGATTTTCAAACTTATAGGGTAAAATCCACAACTGAAATCTGCAGAAAAAGTCACAACTTATTGGCCATGTCATTGTGGATTTTTTTCATTTTGTGTGAATGAGGATTTTCTAAACCATCTTTCACTTAGGGTGGTTTCACACTTGCGTTTTTGTCTGCAGCGTTTTTTTTTCAAAAAAACGCATGCGTTTTTTTTCCCTATATTTAACATTGAAAACGTTTTTTTACTGCATGCGTTCATTTTCAGAAATGCAACTTGTAGTATTTTTGAGAGGCGTTTTTTGGACCAAAAAAAACGCATGCGTTTTCATGCGTTTTTTTGGGGTCAAAAAATACATTGGAGTCAATGGGGACGCATGCGTTTTTTTGTGCATGCGTTTTTTTGCGTTAAAAACGCATGTGTTTTTATATTATGTTATTATATCATGTTTAATGTATTTGTCTATATTTGCCCCGTATTCACATGTAAAGCGCCATGGAATAAATGGCGCTATAAAAATGTATAATAATAATATTAAAAAAACAGAAAACACACTGATATGCCACCCCCCAACATAAAGGTGATAAAGGGATCCTAACCCTAACCCTACCCCTAACCCTAACCCTAAGGGATCCTAACCCTAACCCTACCCCTAGCCCTACCCCTAACCCTAACCCTAAGGGATCCTAACCATAACCCTACCCCTAACCCTAACCCTACCCCTAACCCTAAGGGATCCTAACCCTAACCCTACCCCTAACCCTACCCCTAACCCTAACCCTAATCCCTTTAGGGTTAGGGGTAGGGGTAGGGTTAGGGGTAAGGTTAGGGTTAGGATCCCTTAGGGTTAGAGGTAGGGTTAGGGGTAGGGTTAGGGTTAGGATCCCTTTAGGGTTAGCGGTAGAATTAGGGTTAGGATCCCTTTAGGGTTAGGGTTATGATCCTTACCCCTAACCCTACCCCTAACCCTAACTATTTCTGTTTATAGTGGGTTCTTTACTTTATTTTGATGATTGGCAGCTGTCACACATTTCTCAGCATGCGTTTAAAAAACGCAAACGCATGAAAAAACGCATGTAAACGCGTCAAAACGCCGCGTTTTTTTCACCACATGCAAAAACGCATGCGTCAAAAAAACGCAGCGTTTGCACGCGTTTACATGCGTTTTTTCACCATGCGGTTTTTTGTGTTTTTTACGGCAAAAACGCACCCAAAAAAATAACGCAAATGTACACTGTACGGTAATTTGTTGTAGATTTTCAGTGCAGATATAATATATTCCCCAAAAGTGTCCCTTTTCCTCAACCAAATACAAGTTTTAAGTTTGACTACTTATTAAGTCATTTCAATATACTAACTAGGAAATCTTCATATTTTCCATTTATTTTTTTTAGGTTTGAGGTTAAAAGACAAAGCACAAGTCCATTGCGTTCAACCTATATCGAAACATGTTCATCCAGAGAAAGGCAAATCACATGAGGCAGATATTAATAGCTCCATATAATGGAAAAAATACCTTCCCAACCCCATGTATGGCAATGAGACCAGTTTCCTAGCTTAGTACATAATTAGTCATTTTCCTTCCTTGGCCCAAGTGTATGACCTAACATGTATCTGTCAAATTTTATTTGCCATTTCACAACCCAAGCCTCCAACTTTCTCAACTCTTTCTAATACATTATCCTCCCCTGTGTTGATTACTTTGTAGAGCAACCTATTATCTGCAAATATTGAAATTGTATTCTGCAAGATCATTAGTAAATATATGAAACATAAGAAGGCCCATTACTGACCCTTGTGGTAACCCAACGGAAAACTGTGACCCAATTAAAATCTATTCCATTAATGACTACCCTCTTTTTCCTATCACTGAGCCAGTTGATAATCAAGTGTAGCAAGTTACCGGTCCTGTTTAAGGCACTTTTAATAGGTGAGGCCCATGGAGTTTTTGACAAACATGTTTGATTACAGAATATAGAACATATCGTTTTCATATAGCATACCTCTTGTAAAATAATGCAGTCAACAAACATGCATTTAAATCACCACAAATAGGAGTTTCTATGATGCTGACATTCTGGTATTTATGTCATATAACCTGGTTATCCATAATGGGAAACATTACGGTCTAGTAGTCTGACAAATTAATAACAGGTCTTATGTTGAACTTGGATGGTCAATCATATCCACTGACCGATCTACAGAATAGGGTCTAAATGTAGTCAAAATAAATAGTCACTTGTCACTGAACTATGTATTTATTCTATACAAAAATGAAAGCTTGCATTTTATTAAAGAGGAGAAAACAAAGAAATCTATAAACCACATCACCAACCATATAATCCTAGACTTCAGAAAAAGAAGACATTTTACTTGTGGACCACACAACACCAATCCTTGGCAACTCCAATCCTTTCAGGTGTTTTAGAATCAGAAATATATAAAGAACATGTAAGATGTATAATTTAATCCTATTAAAGCAAAGCTCCGACAAGGATCCAGTTTAAAGATTATATTAGGAATCACTTTATCTGACATTCCATAACATAATGCTAAAGTTGGAATCGCTGCCAATTTCAAATTACAATTCTGCCTATGTTACGATGCCACAGTACTATGTTAGTGGAGGGGATTCTTTGCAGCCTTGCTGGAAAATCAGTGAGAGCCTAATTTATATCTCCATCTATAAAGACAAAAATGTCAACAATTACAACACATTAAGATATTTCTAATAATAAAAAACATTGGTAATGTATGACCTAAAATTTTACAAGTTAAATCAAGAAAAACTAGAAATTAATTATTTAGATTGTGAGCCCCGCCGGGGACAGTGATGATAATGTGTGCAAAAACTGTAAAGCGCTGTGAAATATGTTGGTGCTATATAAATAAAAAGATAATTATTATTAAAATGAACTTAGGTGACATCAAGCCCACAGCAGCTTAGTAATGAATAGGCTTCTATAAGACACATATCCATTACTAATCCTATAGTTTTGTTTTAAATGAAGACACAGCAAGAATAAAGGAAAGGAAAACACTTTTCCTTTTTTATTTAAAAATAACAATCACAGTTATTCTCACCTAATGCCCAATTCCACTGAATCCCTTGTCTCCTGTAATGAAACAAAAATAAAAAGCAATATCCCTCACCTGTCTGGGGAAGAAATAGTTTTCCACCTGGACGGTGTCAAGATATGACCGCCCAGGCTGAGAACCACTGATGAATGAGCTGCTGGAAGCGCAGCATCAGTCACAGGCGGTGACATCATCGAGGTTACTGCTGGGCACTGAGGCTGTTTTCCCAGCTGGACTGAACTGTGGGGACTTCGGTGAGGTCCCTGCTAGCACCATGAGAAAGGCTCACGGTGCAGAGGCGAGTTCACCGGGAGAATTTCATTGGATGATTTTGAACTATGGTGAACTCGCCTCTGCACCGTGAGACTTTCTTATACCTCCGATCACAGCTGCAGGTTCACGCTGTCTTTTCACAGCGTGGAATGCGTGGCTGTCTGACCGGCAGTGATGATTTTACTGCTGATTAGAAGCAGTGTTTGCAGTGCTGTCATGCAAATGACAGCGTGACAAACACCTGGTTTTCAGGGGGCCAAACCTGAAAAGTAACACAGACTTCGTGGTGAAGTCTGTGTTCGATTTCCATGCCCGAACAGTAGGTGTTCGGTACGGACGCCTAACTTTAAATATCGGGTTTGCCCATCTCTCTACTAGCTAAATCTAGAAAATGAATATATATATATATATATATATATATATATATATATATATATATATATATATATATATATATATATAATTACTTTACTGGTTGTACATTTTATATTTACTTTATTTTTTCCAACACTTTTGGTTTAGTACATAAGCATTAGTTCAGAGATATGCCTAACAGCAGACAATTGGACATGAGCCCAGAGGAAGAAGATACTCGTTGACTTGTACTGCTCTGGGCATGCTGTGTGACTTGGGTTTTGCAGGGAGGGGGAGAAGGTGAGCTTTGTCCATATGTTATTGCTAGTGGCAGATCTGCGTTTCTTCCTCCAACTATGGTAATACATGTTACTTTTCATTATAATTCTACATGTCATGATGGTTAGATGACTGCTGGGAAATGATCTTTACAGAACAAAGGAAATGAATGCCTATTTAGACAGAGTGAAGACTGCAAAAAGCTAGATAACTTTTAGGATGTAAATAAGAAAAAATGTTACCTGTTGTGCCAGGTTTCTCCCTCACATACAGATCTGAGATCGATGACCTAGCCTAAGATCAGACTTTTCATCATCAAAAGGAAATTTCCACAGCCTTCCAGTGAAACAAGAAATTTCCTTTTACTGTATTACATTCTTGTAAAACTAAAAGCAGACAGTAACGAGAGCTAAGACACCCCCATATACAATTTAATTACATCCTAGCACTTAGGCTGCCGTCACACTAGCAGTATTTGGTCAGTATTTTACATCAGTATTTATAAGCCAAAACCAGGAGTGGAACAATTAGAGGAAAAGTATAATAGAAACATATGCACCACTTCTGCATTTATCACCCACTCCTGGTTTTGGCTACAAATACTGATGTAAAATACTGACCAAATACTGAACGTGTGACGGCAGCCTTAGGCCCTGATTGACTAAGACTTGTGTTTCATACACCAGTCTTAATGAGGGGTGTGCAGGAATAACATGGGCCAATTCCATTAAGAGATACTACTTAATGAATTTGGAGCATTTTATCAGGGTTGGTTCATTCCATGTCACGGGATTCAAATCTGATTTTTTTTTTTACCAGACATCTTTATTTATTTTCTATATTTATTTTATTTGTTGTTTTTTTTTTAAGTCCTACTTTAGTAAATTAAATAATGCTAAGCTTTGAATTTTTAGCTTCATTACTTAATTTTTTTTATAGATTTTGTAATTTTGATGAAAGCTTGAATTTTGGGCTTGTATGACTTTACATTTTTTATCGTATCTCAGGCTTTTGTTCAGAATTGTACAGGCTTTAATTTAATATGTCACCAGACTGTTTGTTGATATTTTGTGTTTGAGAAGTCAAATTCCAAACTTTGATGATTTTGGAAAAACTGTATGATATAATTTTTTTTAAAAAATGCATGTGCTACTTGAATCCCTGTACAAATGTAAGCAAGGACACAAGTTGGGATCTCTAAAGGATTATATTTTGAAGCATGAATTTCTAAATACAGTCTCATCCTAATCATATGTTTAGTACTAAATTAAAAGAATCAATATTTTAAGACCTTTATAAATATACACGTACTGTAACCATTTTTATTATATCACTAGACGTGTCCTTTTTCAAGTTTTTAAAAAGCATAGTACAGTAGTTAAATTATCAACCTATAAAATAAATCAATATGAACTAGTCTTAAGCAATTAACCCATTTTTGACCTCGGGCGGCCGGAAATGACGGTATCGCTGACCCCCGTCACATGATCGGAGGTCAGCGATGCTTCTCCATTGTAACCATAGAGGTCCTTTAGACCTCTGTGGTTACTGATTGCCGGTAGCTGTGAGCGCCATCCTGTGGTCGGCGCTCACAGCACACCTGATTTTCTGCTACATAGCAGCGAACAGTAGATCGCTGCTATGTAGCAGAGGCGATCGTGCTGTGCCTGCTTCTAGCCTCGCTTCAGAATCGCTTGATCTATCAAATAAAAAAAAGCATTAACCTGATCGCTAAACGGCGTAGCGAGAAAAAAATTAGAAATGCCAGAATTACGTTTTTTTGGTCACCGTGACATTGCATTAAAATGCAATAACGGGCGATCAAAAGAACGTATCTGCACTAAAATGCTATCATTAAAAACATCATCTCAGCATGCAAAAAATAAGCCCTCAACCGACCCCAGATCGTGAAAAATGGAGACGCTACAAGTATCGGAAAATGGCACTTTTTTTTTTTATTTATTTAGCAAAGTTTGGAATTTTTTTTCACCTCTTAGTTATAAAACAACCTAGTCATGTTAGGTGTATTTGAACTCGTAGTGACCTGGAGAATCATAATAGCAGGTCAGTTTTTGCATTAAGTGAACCTAGCAAAAAAGCCAAATAAAAAACAAGTGTGGGACTGCACTTTTTTTGCAATTTCACCGCACTTGGAATTTTTTTCCCGTTTTCTAGTACACGACATGCTAAAACCAATGATGTCGTTCAAAAGTACAACTCGTCCCGCAAAAAATAAGCCCGCACATGGCCAAATTGACGGAAAAATAAAAAAGTTATGGCTCTGGGAAGGAGGGGAGTGAAAAACGAACACGGAAAAACGAAAAATCCCAAGGTCATGAAGGGGTTAACTGTAAGTCTTTACTCAGAACTTTTATCAGCAATTTGTCCATTCTACTGGGTGAAATGTAACCTTGTCCACAATCTCTTACTAACAATGGCCATTTCCTTTTGTGTCAATGTATGTATGGCTATTATAGAGTTTGGCTCCACTTAAGTTAATATCTGATTTTTGTCTTCTTTTATAATGTCTGGTTTTCTTGGATACACAAAGGAAGATGATGGAACAGAAGGATTAAAATTGTCACTTCTACTTCTTCATTGTCATAATCTTTGGACAGTATGTTAGCCAGCCAGCAATGCTGATCATATTCACAGATCACATAACCAGTTATGTCATCCATTGCCAATCTTGTGCCACTTTCAATTACTTCAAGGAGTTCACGGTCATTAATGAATGAAAAAATCCTTGTTTTTATTTCTGTTTCACTACATGGAATGAAAGAGTGGTTTTGCGTAGTCCCTTTGATAGGTTCTGGCTCCTGTAGCCGATGTTTTTATAAACTCTCCCATTCTTCGTAGTCCTAGTTTGTACATGAACTGGATGTTAGAAATATTTTTCTCACTCCAATTGAAAAGTTACGTTGGTATTTGATTTGGTCTGAATATAGCCTTTGGAGGCTAGCTTGAGCTGCAAGGCGTTTCCCGGTGCCTCCTAAACCCAAAGTGCCATTCAGCTTCCACTTCATAATCTTCCTTGCGATGGCATACATTTATAAAGTTTTTCCTGTATTTATACTGTGCAGAAGAGCTATCTGAGAAGTAGTAGACCTTGCTCAAACTTGGTAGAATGTCAGTTTTTATCATAGAAATCAATTTTTTTGGGGAACAAATGAACATCTATTGATTCATGAAGTAAGCACTCTGATTGGATAACTACACTTTTGTATTTTACTTCTGACTGTGCTTCATCCTGAACAACAAAGGAATTGTTCTCTGCAAAGTCTAAGCTTACTGCCTCACTGTGATATTTTCTGTGAGGTGATTGTAGTAGTGTGTTTTTTAAAGGGTTAGTCTTAAACCTAAAAGTAAATTTGAATTAATAAATCTTTAAAAATGAGTAACTTTTGTCATTTAAAGCATGGTAAAATTCCCTACCATTCACTCTGCCCTGCAACTTAGGGTTCTGTTTATATTGCCAACTTCCTGTGACGATTTATTTGAGAATCCCCAGTACATGATGGGATACTCAAACGAATAAACATCGGTTGGCTAAATGCTGTCGCTCCCCTTTCTGCTCTGAAACGAATCGTAATTGGGGTGGGGGGTGTTCTGGGACATTGACACTCCCCTTGCTTTTTTTGCTGGCCTGAAACGAAGCGTCATCAGTGACTCTTATTTCATGGGCTGATCACTGCTCTGTCTCTCCGATGTTTTCCTTGTGCAGTGTCTCCCTTCTTGGGTAGTGTGGAGTATGTCAGTGCTATATAAGGCAGCATGAAACATAATTAATAAATTGAGTGAAATATTGCCAAAAAGAACGCTTACAGGTTTGACTGCAGATTACAGTTATTCATTGTAGGTGTCAGCAGAGGGACACATTATAATGGTCTGGTTTGGTGATGCTTCATGAAAATAAAGGGTTTGTCCTCAGCAGTCAAGCACTGCTCTTGGATCATCTATCCAGTGGTGAAATATATAATATAAAGTGGCCAACCATATAGCGAAATCAACGCTGAAATATGGCCTGCGCTTCACCTGATCAATAGCAGTTTCAGTGCTGCTTTCCATTTCCTCACTGTTCACTTTTTTACTTGGCGAAGACCTCACAAATAGGTTGGATGGATCGTATACACGCTTCATTGCTCTTTGTAACTGTAAACTTGAATTATGCAAACTCATTCTGTGCTTCAATGGACAGTAGAAAAAGTCAGTACTACCCATTGAATGAAGAAGATACTATATACAAGTTATCTATGCCAGGGGTGTCAAACTGCATTCCTCAAGGGCTGCAAACAGGTCATGTTTTCAGGATTTCCTTGTACTGCACAGTTGATAATTTTATCACCAACTCATTATTTGTGTAGGTGATTAAATTATCACCTGTGCAGTACAAGGAAATCCTGAAAACATGACCTGTTTGCAGCCCTCGAGGAATGCAGTTTGACACCCCTGATCTACGCCATATCCTAAACATTACCTGGCATAGATTGCAGCTATTGTATGTAAAATATACTGAAATGTTCTTTAATGAAAACTGTCTCTAGCTTGTAGTAATACGGGTTTGTGAATTATTTCTGGTCAATGTGTTCAGCAGCTATTGTTATTTCCCATGGTAAGAAAAATCCATTGCCTCTTAGATACCATACTGGTTTACAGCAGCCCTGGTGTCCCTACAGGATTTAGGAGAATATTCTCAATTCTGATATTGAGTATAAAGTAACATCAGGGATTAAAGGATTACACTGATTTTAAACAGATAATTTAACCCCTTCCAGATTGCTTTTTGTCAGCACTGGGAGACCCAATACAGTTCAACGACTTACAGTAGAGAAAAGGGTTAATGTGCCAAAAATTACATAAACTGCATTACGTGTGCTCGCAGGAGGTTTGCTAACTTTGTCAGAGCATTGCTGCAAGTGCAGATTGCAAGCAGCTACCTTATGGCTATGTTCTCAAAATGTCTATTTTTTTGTACTCACATTGGATCGGTTGTTCCACTGGGTCAATTTTCAAGAAAAAAATCTTCACTCTTCTAAATAATGCATGACCTCTTACAGTCATTTTCAAATGTTTACATATAACAACCTAAATGGATTTATCCTTGTTACTTTCAATCATATACAGTTATTCAGTAGTCAGGAATTTTTACATAAACTGAACGTATCATCAGAAAATGACCTCTTCTATAAAGCAGGCTTTTGTGTTACATTTACTTCATAATATATTTTTGTCATTTTTTTTCCATATCACAATCTTTTCAGGAGATCTACATGTACATTAGCAGCAATAGGCTGAATCAGACCTTATCTTTTGTTTTGCAGAATGTAATGAGCATGTGCAAAAGTCATTACGACTTAAGGAAGTATATAGGAGTGGTGACATCACCAATTGTAAGTGGTGGATTCTGTGTTATCAGTTGTTTCACATGATATTGTGCCTGCGGAAAACTCATCCTGAAAGAAAAGGAAGTATGAGACAAAAATAGCCCTTGGGAGCCAGTTTGAAAGTCAAAAGATTATAAATTTAGTTTTTAGTATAGATAGTGGTATGAAAAAAAAATTGCCAAAAATGTTTAAAAAATACATCCAATTGGTAACATATCTGCTTGTGGAGCATAACATACCTGGCATGCAGTGTAAGGAGACTTATTAGCCATGCAATGGTCCTCTTGGAAATTAAATATGAAAATTGCCTCCACAAAGAAGAAGAGAACTTAAACTCTAAGGCCACCTACTGGAGTTAGCAATCCTAAAAGTCACCCTTTAATGAGCCTTGCCATTTGACTAAAATGGATAACAACCAAACCAGAATCTCAATTTGCAGACACAGTGTTTTGGGTTACCTCTTTCTCTCTAAAGGAGCAATTTGTATAAAAAATACTTGTGACACAAAAACCTGATTTAACAATAGGCCATGTTCTGGTGACACATTGCCTTTAACCCCTTCATGACATATGATGTATATATACAGTGGGGAAAAAAAGTATTTGGTCAGCCACCAATTGTGCAAGTTCTCCCACTTAAAAAGATGAGAGGCCTGTAAATAAGTATTCAGTCATTAGCAAAAGTTCATCTCAATATTTTGTTATATATCCTTTGATGGCAATGACAGAGGTCAAACGTTTTCTGTGAGTCTTCACGAGGTTGGCACACACTTTGGTGGTATGTTGGCCCATTCCTTCATGCAGATCTCCTCTAGAGCAGTGATGTTTTGGGCCTGTCGCTGGGCAACACAGACTTTCAACTCCTTCGAAAGCTTTTCTATGGGGCTGAGATCTTGAGACTGGCCAGGCCACTTCAAGACCTTCATATGCTTCTTACAAAGCCACTCCTTCATTGCCCTGGTGGTGTGATTGGGATCATTATCATGTGGAAAGACCCATTCACATTTCATCTTCAATGCCCTTGCTGATGGAAGGAGGTTTGCACTCAAAATCTCACGATACATGGCCCCATTCATTCTTTCATGTACGCGGATCATTCGTCCTGGTCCCTTTGCTGAGAAACAGCCCAAAAGCATGATGTTGCCACCCTCATTCTTCACAGTAGGTATGGTGTTCTTTGGATGCAACTCAGCTTCCTGGCTCCTCCAAAATTGACAAGTTTTCCTTTTACCAAACAGTTCTACTTTGGCTTCAAGAGACCATATGACATTCTCCCAATACTCTTCCGGATAATCCAAATGCTCTCTAGAAAACTTTAGATGGGCCCAGACATGTACTGGCTTAATCAGGGGAACATGTCTGGGACTGCAGGATCTGAGTCACTTGAGGCGTAGTGTGTTACTGAGGGTAGTCTTTGCTACAGTGGTCCCAGCTATATGCAGGTCATTCACTAGGTCCTCCCATGTGGTTCTGGGATTTTTGCTCACTGTTAATGTGATCATTTTAACCCCACGGGGTGAGATCTTCTGTGGAGCCCCAGATCGAGGGAGATTACCAGTGGTCTTGTATGTCTTCCATTTTCTTATCATTGCTTTAACAGTTGATTTCATCTCACCAAGCTGCTTGCCTACTGCAAATTCTGTCTTCCCAGCCTGGTACAAGGCTACAATTTTGCTTCTGGTGTCCTTCAACAGCTCTTTGGTCTTCACCATCATGGAGTTTGGAGTGTGACTGTTTGAGGTTGTGGACAGGTGTCTTTTATACTGATAACAAGTTCAAGCAGGTGCCATCACTACAGGTAATGAGTGGAGGACAGAGGAGCCTCTTAAAGAAGAAGTTACATGTCTGGGAGAGCCAGAAATCTTGCATGTTTTTTGATGACCAAATACTTATTTCCCACCATAATTTGCAAAATAAGTTTTGCCAAATCAAACAAGGTGATTTTCTGGATTTGTTTTCTCATTTTGACTCTCATAGTTGTGGTCTACCTATGATGTCAATTACAGGCCTCTCTCATCTTTTGAAGTCGGAGAACTTTCACAATTGGCGGCTGACTAAATACTTTTTTTTTCACTCTGTACATCATATGTCACGTCCCTGACTCAGTGTCGGAGCTCGCATTTTTCCCCGCACATAACAGCTAATTTAATCAAATGTTATGTGCCTCTAGCAGCCACAGGTTGTTAACCAGTTAAATCCTACTGTCAGTCTCTTAGCACAAGATTTAAAATGCACTGGCCAGAAGCATGTCATTTTGGGCACCCATAAGCGCCCCTATCATGTTATTGGGAGGCGCTAATGGGCTGCCATGACACCCTTGTGCATGTCATTACGATTCTCCTGTAAACACCATCATTTCTCCTGTGAACGATCGTCATTTTTGCTATACATAACAGTGCTGATGGTTTGCAATGTATTGCCCAAGTGACCAGACGATTGCAGCTTCACATCTCCTAAGGGGACTGTTAAATAAAGTAAAAAGTGTAAAAAAGTATGAAAATATAAAAAGCCTCAAGGTTCTATTCACTCCCATTTGAAGCTCTGACGAAGAACGTTGGACTACGCTCGAAACGAGTCACTTTCTATCTTTCATCTTGGATGTATAAATTTTTCATTTTTATTTGGAATAAAAATCTTCTATTTTTTAACAGAAACTGGACAGATCTTCTTGTTTTCCCTACAGGTAAAGATAGCCAGAAAGTGTCAGAGGAAACAATGGCATGCATTTACCAACACTAGACTACTTCTCAGCTATGCCCCAGCGTGCCATCACAAGAGAGCGCATATGGTCCAACTAATAAACCACATGCAGTCGTTCCTCACTTAGTTCACCACAACTGTTATGCACAGAAAAATAATGAAAATATTTTTATGACTATTTTTTCTTACATGAAAATTTTGTAGGTGTCGTAAAACTAGAAGCTCAGCTTAATAATTATGAGAACCATTCATTTTAATGCAAATAAAATCAGAAAACTTACTTCACTGAATTCGCCTCATTGTTCTTTTGTCACACTTTGTTTTCTAGCAGTAAGCGAGAATGTGGCGTACAATATATTTTAATTTAATGCCTTTCATTGATGAAAGTCAGCAATGCTAAATGTATTATTTATGTGGATTATGCATAAGCCCTGAATATTATAGTCACTAAAATTGTAAAAATGAAATAGAATATTGTTGGTATATGTGACCTTGGACTTTGCATTTATCTGCAGATTTGAACTGTAGATTAAATGTTTCTTTGCTTTCATCCTATTTGCACTCCCATTGTTTTAAGGTATCAAATTTTTTAAAATGTGCAATTGAGCAGTTAGATTTTCACGTCTCTATTTCCTAAAATATAAACCAGGACAAAAATAACATTTCTCCAGGTCAGCGAATGCGACTCAAGCTTGGGTGGTCCCAAGCATCTAAGATGTTGCTAAGTGTTTTTTTATTAGAAAGCTTTGAGACCCCGATTCATAATTTGAAGGGTTTTATGTCACATTTCTTTTTTTTTGTGGTGTGGTATTCTTAGATGTTTTTGCCCAAAATTCTTCAAAATGGTGCACGTGGTTCATACATATTTTGCAAAATTGGAAATGTTAATTTTTGTCTTTTTTTTGTGACTTTTCAGTGAAAAAAGTCATATCTTCTGATAAAATATTGCAGAATATCTGAAAAATTCCAGACATGCATAAAATCACTCTAAGGGGGTGACTGGAATGCAATTGTGACAAATATTGAAAATTTTATAAAGTCACAATTGATTCATAAGCCAAAACCATATGGTAACAACCAAAACCCTACCCACAATGACGAATATTAAAAGCAAATAAACAGCTGAACACATATAAGATAGACTTTTAATAAAGAATAAATGAACTGTTTTGAGACTGTCCATAAACTTTAAACGTCCTGGCAGTGTCAATCTGCTTTGCAGTGACGTTCTAAAATGTCATTGCATAGAAGTGCAGCTACATACGATTGTTTAGCTGAGGAAGCGAGAATCCCCATCAAGAAGGCAGAAATGGTTTATTACCATCTGTAATATGTATGCAGTGATAGGAAGCACTGACAGCACTTACTCCTCCTTACACACTGATGTTGTGATTGCTAATTATAGGTAGGGAACAGGAGCTGCTGGATCATAGGAGACCCATCTCCGCTGTGCAGCCAGAAAGATGCATTTTCCTAATAATTTGAGCGAATATGCCAATCCAGTTACAAGGGAAGTAGGATGAAAATATAAATTTTTCAATATTTTAATGACCCCAAAGGTCTTATATGATCTTATGGAGAACACATTGTGTAAAATAAATGAAAAATAAATAAATAGCAGGTAAAAAAATAAGAGGAAAAAATGGCACTAAAAAGAGAACATATGACAGTCACGTAAAATTGAAGCCCCATGCGTCACGAAAAAAAACTAAAAAATTAGTTAAATATCCAAACGAGGAAAATTGTTATAGCTCTTTAAACTGCATGTACGGAAAAAATGTGAATGGGTGCCTGGTTAAGAATGGGTGTAAATGACACAGTCTTGAACTGGTTAAAAGAAGAAAAAAGAGAAGGACTTTGAGACTGACATCTCTTTGATATGCAAACAGCCCCTTCACTGGTGGGGAGAACAGGATCTGTAGTGCCAACTATTGAAGTAATAATTGTATAAGTTAATATTCATCCTTCTGAAGAGTCTTGTGCCATGACTTAAAGAGTACCTGACAACTGATACATGCTGCCCAATCCATGGTCATCGTTTGTCAGGCACTGGCTGTACACTATCAACCATATGTGTTTTACTCTGAAACGCTGCAGCATTTCACAGAAAAACATACTTTTAATAGCTCCCGGGGTCTGAGCCATTCAGTACTCTAGTCATAAAGATGGGTCCCCGCTCGCTACCCTGGATTTAGCAGGTCTTGGCCTACGTGCGCATATAGGCAGAGACTAGTGATGAGCGAGTGTGCTCGTTGCTCGAGATTTCCGAGCATGCTCGAGTGTTCTCCGAGTATCTTGGTCGTGCTCAAATATTATGTTTGAGTTCTCCCAGCTGCATGATTTGCGGCTGCTAAACAGCCTGAATACATGTGGAGATTCCCTAACAGGCAATCCCCACATGTGCTCAGGTTGTCTGACAGCCGCAAATCATGTAGCTGCAGGGACACAAACATAATCTACGAGCATGCCCAAGATACTCGGAGAACATCCGAGCATGCTCAGAAACCTCGAGTAATGAGCACCCTCCCTCGCTCATCACTAGAAGTGACTTGATTGGTTCTCTTTAAGATAAAAAGCCAAAGCATCTTTCATCATTACTAGAAGACTGGTTGGCTGGGTGAGAGGCCTTCAATTGGTTTTCTAAGGAGTAACATTTTTCCTTAAGGAGGCCACCAAGCTATATGGTTCTAAAGTATGCAAATAGTCTCATTACAGGAAAAAACTGTATTTCATAGCACTAGATTTCCAGATTTTATTTCTTAGGGACCATTGCAAAGCCTATACATTTCCCTATGCCATCTTTTCAGTGGGGAAGCAAAGGCTAATTCACATTTATAGGTTTTTCTCATGGTAAAAGTGTTGGTAATCAGTGCTAAGTAGAACAGATGTAAGTGTATTTTAATTACTTTTGAATAGGAAATATTTTTTATAAGGGTCTTAATGATATTTGACACTCCAGGTTCTGTCCTGGTTTAATTAGCTCTCTTTTGTCAGGATTAGTAACATCACGTAATAAAGCTCTGACTACTACTTAACTGTACATCTAATCCCATTCATGGAAGTAATCTCCGGATGCCAAGACAACAACTCTGAAATTGTTACACATTAGTCAATCAGGATATTTTTCATCAGCTCCTGGCAGTTTTTCCTCTAACGATCAGTCCAATGCAACACATTGGAAAATGAATCCCGGACATATAATGTTGCAAAACAAAACCACATGCATGTGTAATCTACTAAGTAAATGCTAAATAAAATAAATGAAGCCATATTTCACAAAGCAGCGACTCTGTTTACCTCCCTTCCTACATCACTCAGAAAGCATGAGCTTCTAACATTTAAATGGTGGTATTGATTTATTTGTCCAGTGTTACCAGAATCCATAGATACAAATGAATGATTTAAGTGAATGGTAACTGTGTTCCCTTGATTATAAATAAATCCATGAATATACATAATAGTGATGAGATCATGCCTGCCCCAACCACTCTTGTCTTTGTACTTGCTGACCTTCTGTGCAAGTAGGAAACGTGCCGTGCTACAGAAAGTAGAAAGAATCAAGCTGTAGATTGTCCTTGAAGTGAATATATTTATTTCAAACCTTAAAGTGAACTTGTGTCCTTGGAACATGGTACTTACAATGCTGCCTGGGTGCGTTGCTAAAAGTTCGGCTAGTGAAGTTATTTCCTCCCTGCAGCCACTGGCTTTCAGTCATGGGGGCACGGTGGCTCAGTAGATAGCACTGCAGCCTTGCAGCGCTGGAGTCCAGGGTTCAAACCCCACCAAGGACAACATCTGCAAAGAGTTTGTATGTTCTCTCTGTGTTTGCGTGGGTTTCCTCTGGGTTCTCTGGTTTCCTCCCACATTTCAAATACATACTGATAGGGAATTTAGATTGTGAGCCCCGTCGAGGACAGTGATGATAATGTGTGCAAACTGTAAAGCGTTAGCGCTAAATAAAGATTATTATGGGGGCGTGCATAGGGCGGCTACAGTCACTATCCTGCGAGTGTCAGCTGTTAGCACACCCTCTCTGCAGTGTATGTGTGCAATATCATCTAATATGACATCTGTAAAGCATTATTGTGTCCAGGCCATGTCTGAAGTCACGTTCTATACCTGATGCAATCTTCTTCAGTGTGTAAAATGATGGTAGACATTTTAAGCAATTTGTGTGAATTTAATTGCTAATTTTTCAAATTTGCCAGGTTCAGCGTATTAAAAAAAAAAGATAGGAATTCAGTTTGTGTCTAATCAAATCATTCCTTTCTTGTTGGTTCAGATTTTGGAAAAACTCACTGCAGATTGTTTTAGAAAAACTAACTGAGCTTTACTCACTCTCCTTGTGTCAAGTGCTAACACTGTACTGCTGCTCCTAGTGTCTGTTAGGACTCGTCCACACAAGCGTAGATTCTCTCATGCGACAGAATCAGACTGATTATGGCAATTAAGATCTGATTAACCCCTTCACGACATGCGCCGTACTAGTACTGTGCATCCCATGAATCCCCCTTTGATGTGGGCTCCGGCGGTGAGCCCACATCAAAGTCGCGACATGTCAGCTGTTTTGTACAGCTGACATGTGCGCGCAATAGCGGCGGGTGAAATCGCTATTCACCCGCCGCTATTAACCCTGTTAAATGCCGCTGTCAAACACAGACAGCGGCATTTAACTACCGCATCCGGCCGGGCGGCCGGATATGACGTCATCGCCGACCCCCGTCACATGATCGGGGGTCGGCGATGCATCAGGAAGGTAACCATAGAGGTCCTTGAGACCTCTATTGTTACTGATGCCGGCCTGCTGTGAGCGCCCCCCTGCGGTCGGCGCTCACAGCACACCTGCATTTCTGCTACATAGCAGCGATCTGATGATCGCTGCTATGTAGCAGAGCCGATCAGGCTATGCCAGCTTCTAGCCTCCAATGGAGGCTATTGAAGCATGGCACAAGTAAAAAAAAAATGTTTTTAAAAATATGAAAAAAATATAAAAAATATAAAAGTTTAAATCACCCCCCTTTCGCCCCATCCTAAATAAAACAATAAAAAAAAACTAAACCTACACGTATTTGGTATCGCCGTGTTCAGAATCGCCCAATCTATCAACTAAAAAAAAGCATTAACCTGATCGCTAAAAGGCGTAGCGAGAAAAAAATCCAAAACGCCAGAATTACGTTTTTGGTCGCCGCGACATTGCATTAAAATGCAATAACGGGCGATCAAAAGAACGTATCTGCGCAAAAATGGTATCATTAAAAACATCAGCTCGGCACGCAAAAAATAAGCCCTCACCCGACCCCAGATCACGAAAAATGGAGACGCTACGGGTATCGGAAAATGGCACTTTTTTTTTTTTTTTTTTTTTAAAGGGAACCTGTCACCTGAATTTGGCGGGACTGGTTTTGGGTCATATGGGCGGAGTTTTTGGGTGTTTGATTCACCCTTTCCTTACCCGCTGGCTGCATGCTGGCTGCAATATTGGATTGAAGCTCATTCTCTGTCCTCCATAGTACATGCCTGCACAAGGCAAGATTGCTTTGCGCAGGCGTGTACTATGGAGGACAGAGAATGAACTTCAATCCAATATTGCAGCCAGCATGCAGCCAGCGGGTAAGGAAAGGGTGAATCAAACACCCAAAAACTCCGCCCATATGACCCAAAACCAGTCCCGCCAAATTCAGGTGACAGAGTCCCTTTAAGCAAAGTTTGGAATTTTTTTTCACCACTTAGATAAAAAATAACCTAGTCATGTTAGGTGTCTATGAACTCGTAATGACCTAGAGAATCATAATGGCAGGTTAGTTTTAGCATTTAGTGAACCTAGCAAAAAAGCCAAACAAAAAACAAGTGTGGGATTGCACTTTTTTTGCAATTTCACCGCACTTGGAATTTTTTTCCCGTTTTTTAGTAAAAGACATGGTAAAACCAATGGTGTCGTTCAAAAGTACTACTTGTCCTGCAAAAATAAGCCCTCACATGACCATATTGACGGAAAAATAAAAAAGTTATGGCTCAGGGAAGGAGGGGAGTGAAAAACGAAAACGCAAAAATGAAAAAGGACCGCGACTTGAAGGGGTTAAACACTGATCCACGTTTGAGCCGGGTGTCAGTATAGGGTGATCGAAACCTCTCAGGTGAGAGAATCTGGGCACACTGCGAGAAAAAGATGTGCAGTCTGATGGTTTTCACGCACCTATAGACTTGAATGGGTGAGCACGATCCGATCTGTGCTGTTGTATATTGCGAGCCCTTGCGCCCCTCTCCTCCTGCAGCTATAGGTGACTTTACTTGTTTTGTTCAAGATTATTGTACTTGTTATGAATACTCCTTTTCACATGCAAAGCGCCGTGGAATTAATGACGCTATAATAATAATTAATAATTCGCAGCAGGCTTCGAGTTTTTTTTACTCATGCTGAATTGGTGTGAGAAGAAAAATGCAGATCTGTACGACTCCATTGAATAACATTGGTCCAAGTGCTATCTGATAAAACAATCGATAGCACTCATCTAATGTATACACTCGTGAGAGCGATCCATTATAGTTTGGAGTGTTAATGTCATGTCAACAGTACTGCCGTCGATGAGCTACATAGCTCTACTCAAGGTGATGGCATGGATTGCTAAGATCCATTGCACTCGCTGATGGACTCTCTAGTAATGTGATGTCGGTTCTGCCGACAATAAAAAACACCTGGAGTAGCATTGGACACTCGGCACTGGACCTAAGGATGGTAAGCCTAGTTTGTTTTTTAAGACAAAGGAAAGACATAGGAAAGGGGTCTTTATTAAAACAGGACATTCCTTTAATTCAGACTAAAGGAAGGCAAAAAATCATTATATAGACCCAATTCACCATAAGGTAACAAAAAATCTCAGCCCTACGAGCAATCAGACCCCTTGACTAATATTGTACATAGATATCAGTATCCTGAATATTTTGTTTTATAAAAACAGAATCTATCCCTTTCCTAAATCTATCCACACTTTCCACAATGGTGGAATCCCTGTGGGAACATGTTCTATAACATTTCGGGTTGGACAGTGAAGTAATGCTCTTGATAATTTTTTAATGCAATTGTACTTCTTTTGACCTTAAGCAATAAACCTATGTTCTCTCTTGGGCCATAAAGAATAATTTATTGCATAGGTTAGTAAAAGGGGCAGTTTATATATTTATATTCAAATATTACATCACCATTTAACCTTCTCGTCTTATGTTTTGACCTTTTTGGTTTTCATCTTTTATTTGAATAAATTCCAATGAAATAAACAATTGTAAAATTAGTGTAATTTTGGAACCGAATCAAAGATTTACTGAACGATCTTCAAGAGAAAAATGATATAGAGTTCCTCCGTTGTAACAGATTATTATCTTTCGGTAAAGGTTGCCAATGGAGTTGCGTCAAGCATGGCCTGCAACTTCTACCAGTGTGCCAGGTCAAACAATGATAACAGTGCTTACATCCAATTCGGAAAAGTTCTTATGTAAAACAGCTGTACAGCTGGGACGCAGTCTGGGGGAGGATGCTTTAGGGAAGGAGGCACTGATCTGTGGTTTGTTACAGATAATGACTTCCATCGACATGAATAGTTATTTGCACCAATTTCTCTGATGTGTAACTGGCATAGATAACTGGCATGATTGTGTAGGTACCAAAGAGTTAAGCAGGTGCACAAAACTGTGCTGGCAAATGATTTTAACTACAATTATTTTCTATTAACTGTATTATTTCCAGATGTTCTTAAAGCAAAATACGAGGAGTTTCGACTCATTTACTCGCCAGTCAGCAGGACTCACTTAGTAGCTAATAAAATCGTGTAATAATAATGTTGTAGTGTTTGATACAGTACATCTGGTAATTGGCCGTAGAAGTGAAATATACTGCGCAAACTGTATACTAGCTGCCCATACTATTCATGTGACTGTAAATTAGACTTCCTAAGATGTATCCTTGTAATTTGTTAGACCCAGAAGTAACCACTTTAACTTATTTGTACAAATCGATATATTCACCTCTATTTAAAGCCCATTTCTGCTGCGATTCAGAGCACTTGTTTTATTAAAGCCGTAAATCTATATAGATATCACAATACAATGAGCAAAGAGGATCAGTATTGATTTCAAAGTTACATCTAAATACAGTAGAATACTAGAAAAAGCAGCATTATTGGTCCCATGTCATGTAAATCTTCGCAAAGTACCCCATCTTACTTCCTAGTTTCCATATTTACTGTGATTGCTCCTTGCTCCATAGCTCCGATTGATCTCAGTAGGTTTCTCCTTGTAAGAGTCATTTATTGTGAAGACAGGAACCTATGCAGAGGACCAGAGGCTTTATAAAATATAATTCATTGTGCACAAGGCTGATTAGAACAAAGTCTTACTTTTTTTCTGATGCACAAAGATGGCCATGTTTATTGTGTTTGTGGAGACAAACGACTGCTTTTGTGCAATATTATTTTCAAAAATGGCACTCAGTGGCATAATCGCCTAATAATGACACTCAGAAGACATTATTATTTTCAAAAGGGCACCCAGGGGGCAATATTTGGAGTTTGAGATCTTGGCTGTCCAAGCTAATGAGAGTGGCTTGAAATTTCAAACGGGAGGCATTTTACTGAAAAATCTGTAACCTTGCAATGATACACTGAAGGCTGGCGGAGGGGCCGGGCAGGAGGAAAAGCCAATACCAACATTCCACGTCCTTGTGCACCAAAATCATTAGAAGAAAACTTGAAATTCTGATTAAACAAGAGTCAGAAAGCAGATTTCTTAGCCAAAGTTATGAATTCAAACAGTTTAACAATGTCATTATGGCCATGTCTTTCAATTTCTAAATTGTGCTGACAGGTTCTCTTTAATGTCTATATTTGGAAATGAATTATATGGTCTGTAGAGCCTCAATGTAGAACTTATACCTACCCCTATGTGGTCAATGAATGCAGATAATATTAGTCTTTTATATTGGGAAAATACAAAAACATACAAGCAAACCACCGCTAGAATCCCCTCAGCTGCTAAGGTCAATAAGGAGTAGGTGTCACCCTTATAGAAAAATCAGATCCACTTAGCTTGTTCTTTGCTATTCTCTCTTGGAGTGCCATCTGGGGCTAGTATTTGTTTTATTGGACGGCTACCAGTCTCTATACATTCTTTGTTCATTGGACCCACTTAGTTTGCTCTGTGCTAGTTTTTTATATTATTTGTTATACAGTGTTGCACAGTATATTATTCAGTGTTGTTTAATAACCACTGTGACAAGAGTTGTTAAGTGTTTTTTTTTTAAGTAGCAGTATTTTAATAACATTCAGTATTATTTGATCCATATGCAGTGATATTATTTGAAATGTTGGTCTTTGTGATGTGCATTTAATTTATTAACAGTATGGGAGTATTAAGCTGTATAACCCACATTTACATTACACTCAGAATAAGTTCAGATTTTCTGTTATTATATTATGAACACATGTCTACATTATCTAATTTAGTTTAAAAGACAATAGTTCTGTGGCTCACAAAAGTAAATTACATCAGTTCATACTGTGGGCAATAAAATAATTTAGTCATGTTTTAATTTAGTTAATTTTATTAAAGAGATAAAATGATAAATTGATAATTTGTTCCAGCACGGAATTCTGCCTAACTAGATTTACAGCAATAGTAATGAGCTTCATTATTGACAACAGGTTGCAATCTACTAATTTCTGTTGGAAATGTCTAGCCCATCATTGTAACATCACTAATGGATAGTTTTCAACGTGAGTTCATTAGTAGATAAATTATGTAGCACTACCAGTAAGAGTGTAAATGGAGTTTGTGCCATTTTGATATTTAGTTAAAGAAGTTGGCCACAACTCTAGGTTAACCCTTTCTCAATCTCAGTGTTTGCTCCCATTAAAACTCTCATTGGGGTCTGTTACAAACCCCCAAATATAACAGAAACCATGGAAAGTCTACTTCTAAAGCAGATAGATGAAGCTGCAACCCATAATGAGGTCCTGGTTATGGGGGACTTTAACTACCCGGATATTAACTGGGAAACAGAAACCTGTGAAACCCATAAAGGCAACAGGTTTCTGCTAATAACCAAGAAAAATTATCTTTCACAATTGGTGCAGAATCCAACCAGAGGAGCAGCACTTTTAGACCTAATACTATCTAATAGACCTGACAGAATAACAAATCTGCAGGTGGTCGGGCATCTAGGAAATAGCGACCACAATATTGTACAGTTTCACCTGTCTTTCACTAGGGGGACTTGTCAGGGAGTCACAAAAACACTGAACTTTAGGAAGGCAAAGTTTGACCAGCTTAGAGATGCCCTTAATCTGGTAGACTGGGACAATATCCTCAGAAATAAGAATACAGATAATAAATGGGAAATGTTTAAGAACATCCTAAATAGGCAGTGTAAGCGGTTTATACCTTGTGGGAATAAAAGGACTAGAAATAGGAAAAACCCAATGTGGCTAAACAAAGAAGTAAGACAGGCAATTAACAGTAAAAAGAAAGCATTTGCACTACTAAAGCAGGATAGCACCATTGAAGCTCTAAAAAACTATAGGGAGAAAAATACTTTATCTAAAAAACTAATTAAAGCTGCCAAAAAGGAAACAGAGAAGCACATTGCTAAGGAGAGTAAAACTAATCCCAAACTGTTCTTCAACTATATCAATAGTAAAAGAATAAAAACTGAAAATGTAGGCCCCTTAAAAAATAGTGAGGAAAGAATGGTTGTAGATGACGAGGAAAAAGCTAACATATTAAACACCTTCTTCTCCACGGTATTCACGGTGGAAAATGAAATGCTAGGTGAAATCCCAAGAAACAATGAAAACCCTATATTAAGGGTCACCAATCTAACCCAAGAAGAGGTGCGAAACCGGCTAAATAAGATTAAAATAGATAAATCTCCAGGTCCGGATGGCATACACCCACGAGTACTAAGAGAACTAAGTAATGTAATAGATAAACCATTATTTCTTATTTTTAGGGACTCTATAGCGACAGGGTCTGTTCCGCAGGATTGGCGCATAGCAAATGTGGTGCCAATATTCAAAAAGGGCTCTAAAAGTGAACCTGGAAATTATAGGCCAGTAAGTCTAACCTCTATTGTTGGTAAAATATTTGAAGGGTTTCTGAGGGATGTTATTCTGGATTATCTCAATGAGAATAACTGTTTAACTCCATATCAGCATGGGTTTATGAGAAATCGCTCCTGTCAAACCAATCTAATCAGTTTTTATGAAGAGGTAAGCTATAGGCTGGACCACGGTGAGTCATTGGACGTGGTATATCTCGATTTTTCCAAAGCGTTTGATACCGTGCCGCACAACAGGTTGGTATACAAAATGAGAATGCTTGGTCTGGGGGAAAATGTGTGTAAATGGGTTAGTAACTGGCTTAGTGATAGAAAGCAGAGGGTGGTTATAAATGGTATAGTCTCTAACTGGGTCGCTGTGACCAGTGGGGTACCGCAGGGGTCAGTATTGGGACCTGTTCTCTTCAACATATTCATTAATGATCTGGTAGAAGGTTTACACAGTAAAATATTGATATTTGCAGATGATACAAAACTATGTAAAGCAGTTAATACAAGAGAAGATAGTATTCTGCTACAGATGGATCTGGATAAGTTGGAAACTTGGGCTGAAAGGTGGCAGATGAGGTTTAACAATGATAAATGTAAGGTTATACACATGGGAAGAAGGAATCAATATCACCATTACACACTGAACGGGAAACCACTGGGTAAATCTGACAGGGAGAAGGACTTGGGGATCCTAGTTAATGATAAACTTACCTGGAGCAGCCAGTGCCAGGCAGCAGCTGCCAAGGCAAACAGGATCATGGGGTGCATTAAAAGAGGTCTGGATACACATGATGAGAGCATTATACTGCCTCTGTACAAATCCCTAGTTAGACCGCACATGGAGTACTGTGTCCAGTTTTGGGCACCGGTGCTCAGGAAGGATATAATGGAACTAGAGAGAGTACAAAGGAGGGCAACAAAATTAATAAAGGGGATGGGAGAACTACAATACCCAGATAGATTAGCGAAATTAGGATTATTTAGTCTAGAAAAAAGACGACTGAGGGGCGATCTAATAACCATGTATAAGTATATAAGGGGACAATACAAATATCTCGCTGAGGATCTGTTTATACCAAGGAAGGTGACGGTCAAAAGGGGGCATTCTTTGCGTCTGGAGGAGAGAAGGTTTTTCCACCAACATAGAAGAGGATTCTTTACTGTTAGGGCAGTGAAAATCTGGAATTGTTTGCCTGAGGAGGTGGTGATGGCGAACTCAGTCGAGGGGTTCAAGAGAGGCCTGAATGTCTTCCTGGAGCAGAACAATATTGTATCATACAAATATTAGGTTCTGTAGAAGGACGTAGATCTGGGGATTTATTATGATGGAATATAGGCTGAACTGGATGGACAAATGTCTTTTTTCGGCCTTACTAACTATGTTACTATGTTACTATGTAAAACAAAAAGACCTATACTCACCCATGCCGGTACCATTCCAGCGGTGTCAGCACTCGCGTTCCTGGGGCTCAAATGAGGATATGTCACATGAGTCCTGTGCCCAATTAGATTGAGCTTATCTTGAAGGAAAAAACAATCCATGGCTTTCAAAGGAAGGAAGCCATTCTACAAGCACAGGTGGAATGCTTCCAAAATCAGCTTAAGCAAAGGAAATATAAAAAAATAATCAGGGATCTGTCTGACTTTCCTGGATAGGAAAGCATATACTTTTCTAAATTCAACAACCTCCACGGATATACAGTATTATCTTCAGCATCAGACACTAAAAAAATCACTTGTCCATATAGGTCTACAAAGGGACCACATTATAAATCCAGAGGTAAAAGAAATCAATAGATAGTGTAAGATAGTAGGCCCTCAAAACAGGCAACCAAGATTCCCACACCAGTTTTCCTTCTACCCCACTTCATCTTCTGCGACTGCAACATCCATCCTTGGCATCCTCTGTCTTGTCCTCATTTTTTTAGAGCAGAGAGCGCCATCTTTTCATTTGAGACAGAGAACACAGGGGCAGCCAATTATAGGAAGGATTTGAGAGATAACCAGATCAATAATCTTTCATCATTTGACATTACCACCACGGATATTCAAATGCTCAAAGGGGGCCTTTGATTTGTACCCACTGAACATTCTAATTCATTCAGTTGGGTAAAGGACTTTGCCTTAATTGGTTGAAAATTGAAATGGAAGAAATATTTTAAAACTAATGACTTTCAGTAGGGTGTTAGGCATATGACAGGATGGTTTTGAAGTAGTAAATTTCTTGGCTGATTTTTATGATGAGGGTAACAAGCAAATGGCCTTAGGGCAATTTATTACTTATAGAAAAGGAGATCATTTAGTACACAGCCTCTATCAGTCCCCTGCGCCTCTATCAGGAACTTGGCTGGATAGAAAAAGTATAGAGGTTTATATATGTGGACACTGTAATTTTTGCAAGTGGATATGTCCCTCAAAAACTGTAAGTAACCCCATGGCAAATAGAATACACGTTACACTCACTAATCATGATTTTCCCAACTGTAGTACCAAGCGGGTACTATACGTGGACACCTATTTCTGTCCACTCAAATATACGCAAAACGACAAGAGAGTTTTGAAAACATATAGGTAAACATCTGGGAGATGTTAGGAATGAAAGGGTTAAACCCCTGTCGAGACATATCAGGCCTGCTCATGGGGTTGATCTCAATAGTATTTATTCTATAGTTATCGAGGTTGTTATACCAAACCCTAGGTGAGGGGATTGAAATCACGTCCTTTTGCAAAAAGAGAGCCCATGGATTTTTTAATTTTAATCTATCCAACCGAAAGGCCTAAATGAACAACTACATTTTTGCTGTTCGTAAAACATATAACTCTGCACTTCACCTTCCACACTCCCACAATCCTATTTCAACATGCTCATTACCTCACTATCCAACAATTCAAAACGTCTTTTTGACACTTTTCATTCCCTCCTTAATCCAAGAGTACAGGCCCCGAGCACTGACCTCAGCGCTGACGATCTGGCCAATTATTTCAAAGAAAAAATTGACCATATCCGACAAGTAACTTTCTCCCAATTCCTTAATATCTTGCACGGTCCTCCCTCTCCCACTGTATCTAGCTCACTCTCTGTCTTTGAACCAGTCACGAAGAAGAAAAGATAAGATCCTTGAATCTTCTCTCCCTACTACTTGCACCAGTGATCTTATTCCATCATATCTCCTCCAGTCCTTTTTCCCGGCTGTCACCTCTCATCTAACTAAAATATTCAACCTCTTTCTCTCATCTGGTATCTTTCCCTCCTCAAACATGCCAGCATACATCCATTACTTACAAAAAATCATCCCTCAACCAAAATTATTCTGCTACCTATAGACCTGTCTCTAATCTTCCTTTCAGCTCTCAACTCCTGGAACGCTTGGTGCACTCCCGTCTTACCCACTATCTCTCAGATAACTCTCTTCTTGACCCCCTACAATCTGGTTTCTGCAATCTACTGAAAGTGCCCTCACTAAAGTCTCTAATGATCTACTAACAACTAAATCTAATGGTCACTACTCCATGCTGATTCTCCTGGATCTTTCAGCTGCATTTGACACTGTGGATCACCAGCTCTTCCTCACTATGCTATGCTCTATCAACCTCAAGTATACCAGTATCTCTTGGTTCTTCTCCTATCTCTCTGAATTCTAATTCACGGTATCTTTAGCTGGCTCCTCTTCCTCTCACTGCTGGGGTTCCTGAGGGATCAGTCCTAGGCCCCTTCCTCTTCTCCTTGTATGCTGCCCCATTGGACAAATAAAATTAGATTTGTATTTCAGTACCATCTCTATTCTGATGATACCCAATTATGCAACACTACTCCTGACATCATGCCTACATTATTACAAAACACCAATGATTGTATTTCCGCTATCTCTAACATTTTATCCTACCTCTATATGAAGCTGAACCTGTCAAAAACCGAACTCCTTATGTTTCCTACCTCCACTAACTTACCGATGTCCGATATTGACATCTCCGTGTGTGGTTCTACCATTACTCCCTGGCAACATGCCCGCTGTCTTGTGGTCATATTTCATTCAGATCTGTCCTTCACTCCCTACATCTGATCACTTGCTCACTCATGTCATCTACACATCAAAAACCATTCTAGAATTCAACCTTTTCTTACCTTTGACTCTTACTGTTGCTCTTATTCATTCCTGTCTGTACTATTGCAACTCTCTACTAATCAATCTCCCTCTTAGTAAACACACCCCTCTCCAGTCTGTCCTGAATACAGAAGCCAGGATCATATTCCTCCGATGCCTCTACCCTGTGCTAGTCAGTGCACTGGTTTCCCATCCGATATAGAGTTCAATATAAACTTATCATTCTCACATACAAAGCGCTCCAAGCTTCAGCACCACCCATACCTCTCCTTCCTCATCTCAGTCTACCATGCTACTCCTGCCTTCCGTTCTTCTAATGACCTAAGATTAACATTCTCAATAATCCAAACCTCCCATTGCGTCTCCAAGACTTCTTGCATGCTTTGCCAATACTTTGGAATGTGTTACCCAGGACACTTCAATTTATCCCCAATACCCACAGTTCTAAGCATGCCCTAAAAACACATTTCTTTTAACTAGCCTATCGCCTCAACATACCTATCCAACTATCCCGGTTTTTTCCATACAAAAGTTTCTTGAAAACCATGGCCCTCATATCATCTGTTCACATACACTACATGCACTTAATGGCCCTATGTGTCCATACACATACTGGTTGGTGATTGGTTGATGCAGTATTACCTGAACACCATATCATTATATTGATGGCTGGACCGTACATAACAAACAATTGTTACCATCCACCTTTCGTGTCTCCCCTGTTTCCTCATAAAGTGCAAGCTTGTGAGCAGGGCCCTCACTCCTCTTGGTATCTGTTGATTTATGTGATTATTGTTATTCTGTAATGTCTTTCATTGTCAGTACAAGTCCTCTCTAAAATGCAAAGTGCTGCAGAATATGTTGATGCTATAGAAATAAAATTATTGTTATTTTTCCTCCTCCCCATCCTCCACCCTCCTTCCCTCCTAATTTTCTTAAATTTTTTAGTGCTATATTCTTATATGCTGAGCTCACTGTATAAGTTTTTTTCTCCTTTTTTTTTTGTGTATGGATATCGACCCAATAGAGGGGTTGGTGATGGTGTCAACAATTGGTTTTGATTGTCTGTATTCTTGATCCCAATAGGAATGGCTATTTATACCTTTAGAGATTGTATATATACAGTATGTATTTAATTTTTCATGGTTCATGTGGGGTATTGTTAATGCATACTAATAAAGATTTACATATTTTATAGGAAGTCTATTTTTCTGGCTCATTTTGGGGACTGTAAGATGCACCAAACCATAAGACACATCACAAATTTTAGGGAAGAAAATATAAATATTTTGTTGTTTTTTTTTAAATAAAATGTTAGTGCATTTTATAGTCTGATTTTATGGTAGCTTACCAGGAGGGTGGCTGTGGTGGAACGGAGTCGCAAGAGGCAGGGTCGGTGCTGCAGGAAGTTGGCGATGATTTTCCCGAAGTCTACCGCAGTGAAAATGATGAAAGCCAACAACATTTTTGTGAAAGTCTGGGGCCCTCCAGAATCTCCTCCTCCCAGCCCGGGGCTTGCAGTATTGCCGCACTCCTGCTGCCATTTCCAGCTTCCTGCAGCAGTGACCCTGCCCCCTATGACCCCGCTTCAATCTGATTATAATATGCAATGCCATTTTTCAAATTTTGGGGATAAAAGTGTGTCTTATAATCTGAAAAATGTGGTGTTTATTATCTGTGAGCACATAGGGTAGTAAACAAATACTGACTAAATAGGTAATTATCCTTTATATTTTTTTCATTTTGTCAGGTTTCCTGTTTTAAGACTTGAGAAAACAAAACTGCAGTCTTTAAATAATCTACCGTAATAGTGATGTGGACTTCATATGCAAATTTTTCACTATTTATGTGGTCCCCAGATAGAAGATAAATCTGTGTTACTGTGCTAACTTTGGTAAATTATTCATTTTCTGTGTCTCTTAACATTATGTTCCTAAACTTGCAGAAAAGTATATTTTAGGCAGATCTATTAATAGCACATCATACATTTTTGAAAAATGTTAAAACAGACTAAAATGATGACTAAACCAAATATTTAACCTTTCTATCAAGAAATGGCTATAAATTTAGTTGTGTGCAGGGAATAATTTTAAACTTCTGTGACCACATGACGAAACTTCCCCCTTCAGTTATTATTTGTAATTCAAATATTTTATTCTTATATCTTCATAAACATTTCACCAAATACATGTGGATAAATAGACAGAAAAATAGATACAGACCCCCCTCGGAAACAAGGGCATGGGTATGATTACCGCAATGCCTATAGCTTTAACCAATATATGTGGACTATATATTATAGGCTAGGTCAATCTAAGCATTTACCTCTCTATCCTCAAAGATATAGCAAAAGGGTGCAAGCCTCAGGGCACTGATGCAGTATCCTGCATATAACAACTCATCCAATCCGCACTGTTAAAGTAATCAAAACATAGATGTCCATAAAGTATCTACTATATAATTTTCTAAGGGTCACTTCCGTCTTTCTGTCTTTCCTTCTTTCTGTCACGGATATTCATTTGTCGCGGCCTCTGTCTGTCATGAAAATCCAAGTCGCTTATTGGTCGCGGCAAAACAGCCATGACCAATCAGCGACAGGCACAGTCCGGAAGAAAATGGCCGCTCCTTACTCCCCGCAGTCAGTGCCCGGCGCCCGCAAACTCCCCTCGAGTCACCGCTCACACAGGGTTAATGCCGGCGGTAACGGACTGCATTTGTCCTTGGGTAACGCACTCCGTAACCGCTGCTATTAACCCTGTGTGACCAACTTTTTTACTATTGATGCTGCCTATGCGCCATCTTCCGTTCCCGGTGATGCATTGCAAAATTTTACCCAGAAGTCTTAGCGGTCTCGTGAGACTGCTAAGTCATCTGGGTAATTTTGCAATGCATCCTGGGAACGGAATATGGCGGCAGCTGCGCGTATCGCCGGAGCTTCGCTGGATCTCAGGGGTGAGTATATAACTATTTTTTATTTTAATTATTTTTTAACAGGGATATGGTGCCCACACTGCTGTATACTACGTGGGCCGTGTTAGATACGGCGTGGCTGTTATATTCTACATAGGCAGTGTTATATACTATGTGGGCTGTGTGATATACTCCGTGGGCTGTGCTATATATTACGTGGCCACTGTTGTATACTGCGTGGGCAGTGTTATATACTACGTGGCTGCTATATACTGCGTGGGCAGTGTTATATACTATGTGGCTGCTATGTACTGCGTGGGCTGTGCTATATATTATGTGGCCAGTGTTATATACTGCGTGGCCTGTGTTATATACTACCTCACCTGTGTTATATACTGCGTGGCTGCTATATACTGCGTGGGCTGTGTTATATAGTACGTGGCTGTTATATACTGCATGGCCACTGTTATATATTGCGTGGCCTGTATTAATACATCGGGTATTCTACAATATGTATGTGTATAGCAGCCACATAGTATATAGAACAGGCCACGTAGTATTTGTCTGCTATATACTACATGGCTCCTATATTCTACGTGGCCTGTGCTATATACTATGTGGCTGCTATATACATACATAAATACATATTCTAGAATACCCAATGCATTAGAATCGGGCCACCATCTAGTGTGTAATAATGAAATGACACAGGAAAATAAATCTTGAACACATGAAGCAAGAGAGATGCAAAAAGCCATAGAAGATCTTGACAGCAGCTTAAACCTATTAGTAATTAGAAAGCTATTTTGCACTTAGTGAAAAATATCAGCTGGTTCAACTGATGACCTATAAAAAGATGATTTATTACCAAGGTCCCACACGAGAAACATCTCATGATGGCTAAAATCAGTGAGCTGTTTCAATACCTTTGCCACCTTATTGTTGCAAAACATGCTGAAGGCATTGGTTACATAAGAATTTCTACACAAGGTTCGAGTAAGCAGTGTTGGGGCCATAGTCCAAAAGTGTAAAGAACATCATTTCACCATATACCAGGCTTGACAAGACGTTCACAGATGGAAGTTTATATGCCACAGAATCATTAGGATTTGAAAAGTGTTTGTGTGGAAGAATGGGTCAAAATCACACCCGAGCAATGCTTGCGACTAGTTTCTCCATAAAGGAGGCATCTTGAAATTGTCATCACCAACAAAGGTTCAATACTTTTTCCCTGTGTCATTTCTCATTATTACATGGAACTTAATTTATGGACATCAATGGTTTGATTTCTTTGCATGTGTGGTTTGGATGGGTTGTTACTGACATCTGGTGAGAATTTCCTGTAAGTAGCACCTTTCAAAATATATTTACTTAAAAATTTGGTGACTTGTTCAATACTTATTTCACCGGCTGTATTTGTAAAAAATTGCAGCCGTCTCGACTGCATAACTACTTTATAAAATATACTTATAAAACAAAGGTGCTTAGCACATAAATTGGCAATTCATGCTTGCCCACCAGCCTCGACAACACATATCTTACTATGATGGAACCCTAAGATCACTTGCACCTATTGTGGATTTGGTGAGTTTTTAACCACATTATTTGTAAGCCAAAACCAGGAATGGATAAAAAATGCAGAGGTGGTGACGTGTTTTTATTATTCTTTTCCTCTAACTATTTCACTCCTGGTTTTGGCTTACAAATACTGAAATAAAAAACTCACCGAATACTCAATATGTGCACGTGGCCTAAACCTAATATTGATCAGTCATGCCTCTCCTGGGCTGAAAACCTGCAAATTTGCAGGGCAGGTAGGATACAGCACTAATTGAAAAACACCTTATGCTGATGGGAGGAGTGCTCAGTAAGAAAAGGAGGCAGTCACCACCTTCCATAGTATACTCCAAAAGGCAAAGTCTGACCAGCACCTCTGAGCAGAATAAATCAAGATTGAAAACATGCAAGCTGCTGTGACTGCATAATATGCAAACCAAAGAATACAGCAGCACTACGAGCATACTAAGATGTATGCAGACAATGAATATATGAAATTTAGACTGCATTACTCCTATACTGAATGCATTTATAAAGATAAACATACTTAGTGCATGGACGATCTATACTTTTATCTATCTGTAAAACTAAAAAAATTGGAGCAGCACAACCAAAAGTTCAGGTATAGATGCCCCTCCCACAGTTAGTAACTCACCAACCTATGGTATATAAAAAATCAAAAAATGGTATCAACACTCAGTAGCAAATACTGTACCATACAAAAGATTGTATAGGCCCATAACAGGTGTATTTATGAGTCAACATGGATACAAGTTATTTGCTTTGAATTTTCTACCGAGTGCTGTCCACTTTTTTGCCTTTGTATATATTCATTCAGAAATTGCAGTAGCAGACAGACAGCTGACATATAGATAGATGGTAATGTCTTTATGGTACTCTTACAGTGGGGAAAAAAGTATTTAGTCAGCCACCAATTGTGCAAGTTCTCCTACTTAGAAAGATGAGAGAGTCCTGTAATTGACATCATAGGTAGACCACAACTATGGGAGTCAAAATGAGAAAACAAATCCAGAAAATCACCTTGTCTGATCTGGCAAGATTTATTTTGCAAATTATGGTGGAAAATAAGTATTTGGTCATCTAAAAACATGTATCTCAGGCAACAACTTTACTTTCACAGCATATGGCGGAATCAATATTATTTTATGAATCATCTCCATTTTTAATATTATTATTTTTTACATTCCTAATAAATTAGCTTGTCTTTTCTACCTTCCAGTTTCTCCTGTTCTTTTTTTACATTATAAATCTAATGCCACGTTTAGCAAGGAGTATGGTATAACTGTCAACAATGTTTCCACCATGGGAAAAATAAAAAAAGGCCCTTTTTTTTCTAATTTTCTTTAACCTCTGTATTATGCACACTAGGTTTAAAATGTGCATGCATTCTGTGTTTTTAATTTTATTGCAGTAATAGATCCTCATAATTACAATGCCTCTGGGTATTTCAAATTCCCACCGTGATGTTTATCCTTGGTCACACAGAATCTGCATGGTTTTACTTTCCAGAAGTCAGAATATTAAAATTTGAAATAAAAATAAATTACCTAATTATAACTTTATAGTAGCCCCCCTAGTTGTTTTCTAAGCCATGTTCCTGACTTAAAGAATTCATTTGAAGTGAATTCCATGGAGTAAAATAAAAGCGGGACCTACTTCAAGCTCTGTTCGCCAAGGGTTTCTGTATCTTCTTTAGAATGTAAAATCCCGTAGAATGAGTGTAGATTGCAGCAATGGGATTTGGCTCTTTCACGCCTTCATTTGAAAGAGGTCTTCTGCGTGAAAAATTGGATTTTTATGAAAGAATGTTTACACAAAGTCTCTGAAATGTACACCAAGTCCAACGTCGTACAGACAGCTTGTTACAGTCTAACCCTTGTAAATAATCGTAAAGGAAATATCTCACAACGTTTGAATGACCGTCCGGCATAACATGCATTATTGTATCAAATGACACTATGCAGCTTGTAAAATTCATGCCAAATGTTTGGGAATTTGAACTTAACATTTTCATCATGGATATCAATGATACAAAAAAATGTCTGTGTGATTTCCCAGCAATGAATATTACATTGTTGAAATGTTGTGTTATTTGGTTTTCTTATATAATTAATTTACATCCTTCCATGTATAGCAGATGGGCATGAGGACAAAAGGTGTAGATTAATCTCCAGCACAAACTGATAGATGATTAAGAATAAGAGCTACGACATTTTGGTATATGGGGTGACTGTCAACAGTTTGGACCACTCAATTATTATGTGTCTTCTAGACATGTCTATGTGGAACCTGGCCGTTATGGTGGTAGGTAGGAGACGGAGTCTGTAGTTCATGGGAATCTGGCACATGTTCTCAGATCAATTAATTTCCGGAGCGCCACACTTTGCTTGACCTTGATTGTTTCCATTTTGTGCTCTGATGCTGCTTCATGAGGCAGCTTTACCTCTGCAGCATTTGGATTCAAGTTGAGTAAAAAGATATTCAAGACCCTGATCCATTGGCCTGAGAGTCCTGAGACAACCCTGGCGCATCCTCTGATTAGTTTGCCTTAGGAGATCATTACTTTGTGGCATGATGCACCCATGACATGCTGACATGACTGCTGATGTGGATACTGAAACAAAGCCTGGCAAAACTATTTGCTAAATTCTGGTTGAAAACATAGTGGCCAAGATCAGGAGCTAACATTGCACTCCAGAGTTTCCCGGTCAGCCACAATGCAGTGCTTACAAACTCAGTGGGAAAGAGCTTGTAAGTAATGTGCATGTTATAAACAAATTTATGTAAGGGAAAATATTAGGAGAAGAGAGGGGAGTTTGAATTAAAAATAAATTGCAAAATTGTATGTTTTTACAAACACAATAAAAAATACCCATCTAGATGGGAATAACCCTTGAAGTGTCTCAGCAGCCTGAAACTTTAGTACATTGAAATGTCGAGAAATTTTCTTTTTGATTCTCCGTTTCTATACAAACACTCATTTTAGGAATATCTGAAACACGTTTATAATATATTACATACGTACAAACTTACATAGTTTAATATATTATATTATATAAATCATCATGAGCTTGCCATTATGGGTTATGTTACGAGTAATATAATTAATGTTGATAGCGCAGCAATTAAATAAAACTGATTTAATATATTAATATATTAAATTAATATATAAATTACTTCTACATTCTGTTTACTAAATAAAGTTTAAATGGCACAATAGGAACTGAGCTAATAAAATGATATGTCTGTGACTGATGGTGCAGCCTATGCTAAAGATTCTTCTCTCATCCAGTTGTTTGTCGGCATATCTGTGGTTTCAGTATTCTTGTCTGTGTCACTTTGGTGTACAAGAAATGCATTAAGAATATGTCTTCGGTGTAATATATTTACGGTATATATTGTAATAGAAAGTAGAAACGTTGCAATGTTTCACCTTTCATGAAAAAAGTCTCCCTTGAATATATGCAGCCAGTTGATGCTTTGTGCTTCTCTGTTTGATTACTTAGTGTTTCAATATGGAGAGTTGACTCATAAATTAGATTGCAGTGCGATACATTTGTGTTCATGAGATGAGACAATCCCATAAACAGGTGATGCAGGATTTAAAATTATTTCCCAAATAAGATGAAACAGTGTAGGAGGGTTATTAACTCCAATGCATTGCCTAGCAGTGCTACATTCATCAACAGGGCGCACATCCTGTTGATTAGTCTGTTGAAGCTAAATACTGTGCAACATGATTGCATTGTTACTAATTATTGGAAATAAAGGGGAGGAAGGCTGATAGAGGCTGGCAAGGTCGGGTGGACATTGTTCCCCACTGCAAACAAGGGCGCTCCTTATTGTTCAGACTCACAGTTTACCCTCTTTCTCCTGGTTCACATGATTCAGATAAGTATTTTTCCCTTACCTGTTATTAAGTATGTCTCCTGATGAATCAATTGTAGGAGAAACGTGTCGAGAATTTCATCCTTAACGGCTATAGGTTGTTAGACCATAGCTTTCTTTGTTTACCTACTTTCTATTTGGAAATGCATACTTAATAGCTATAGGTGATATAACATAGCTCTCATTGTTAACTGAATTGTTATCAAATTTTTCAATATTTGATTTGGATTATGAAGGCCAAATTTGCAATATTGGCCAACCATAGCCGAACGCCAATGGAGTCAAAGGGAATAGAGATGAACAAATATGTTCGAAAACAATTGCCAAACATAAATTCGACATGAATATAGCACATTTGGTTGTGGCAGCCATTTTTCCAAACATATTCGCTCATCTCTAGTTATCATCCAAACTAAGGCCCCCTTACTGAAGATATAATGTTTCCATATTGCTGCTCGTCATCAAGACAGAGTAGTGTTATGGTTGACGACATGATTTGGCTCCATGTATAATTTTTCTTAACTCAATAAAAAGTACTCATTAGAAAATACCAATGTTTACATCAAAACATCTTATTTGGATTATTTGTAATATTACACCGATTTTGGTGTACAGTAGGAACTTATGCAACCAATTTCCTTCAAAACCACAATCTTTCATCTGCTTTTTAACTTAGCAAATTAGAGTAATACATAAAACCTACAATAATTCATAAATCTAGGACCTAGGAGATGACTTATTTTGTGGCTTGGGATTTAGAAACGACTGTCATCAGCAGGGATGGTGCTTGAAGCCAAAATGATGAATCATGTTGGCAAGAAAGACATCATAGAGGAAGCGGAGAACAGAAGCGCAGTGCCAATGAGACTTTGAAGAAAGTTTCTAAATGTGCAAATAATTCTAAGTAGCTCGTTAAAAAATATAACACCTAAATTTCGAATTGATGTATAATTGAGAAAACAAAACATACATCCACTTAACCCCTTTCTGCCCTCGGACGGGATAGTACCGTCCGAGGTCAGATCCCCTGCTTTGATGCGGGCTCCGGCGGTGAGCCCGCATCAAAGCCGGGACATGTCAGCTGTTTTGAACAGCTGACATGTGCCCGTAATAGGCGCGGGCAGAATCGCGATCTGCCCACGCCTATTAACTAGTTAAATGCCGCTGCCAAACGCAGACAGCGGCATTTAACTACCGCTTCCGGCCGGGCGGCCGGAAATGACGTCATCGCCGACCCCCGTCACATGATTGGGGGTCGGCGATGCTTCAGAATTGTAACCATAGAGGTCCTTGAGACCTCTATGGTTACTGATCGCCAGGAGCTGTGAGCGAAACCCTGTGGTCGGCGCTCACAGCACACCTGATTTTCAGCTACATAGCAGCGAACAGCAGATCGCTGCTATGTAGCAGAGGCGATTGTGCTGTGCCTGCTTCTAGCCTCCCATGAAGGCTATTGAAGCATGGCAAAAGTAAAAAAAAAAAGTTAAAAAAAATGTGAAAAAAATAAAAAAAATATAAAAGTTTAAATCACCCCCCTTTCGCCCCAATCAAAATAAATCAATAAAAAAAATATCAAATCTATGCATATTTGGTATCGCCGCACTCAGAATCGCCTGATCTATCAAATAAAAGAAAGCATTAACCTGATCGCTAAACAGTGTAGCGAGAAAAAAATTTGAAACGCCAGAATTACGTTTTTTTGGTCGCCGCGACATTGCATTAAAATGCAATAATGGGCAATCAAAAGAATGTATCTGCACCAAAATGCTATCATTAAAAACGTCATCTCGGCATGCAAAAAATAAGCCCTCAACCGACCCCAGATCATGAAAAATGGAGACGCTACGGGTATCGGAAAATAGCGCAATTTTTTTTTTTTTTTAGCAAAGTTTGGAATTTTTTTTCACCACTTAGGTAAAAAATAACCTAGTCATGTTAGGTGTCTATGAACTCGTACTGACCTGGAGAATCATAATGGCAGGTCAGTTTTAGCATTTAGTGAACCTAGCAAAAAAGCCAAACAAAAAACAAGTGTGGGATTGCACTTTTTTGCAATTTCACCGCACTTGGAATTTTTTTCCCTTTTTCTAGTACACGACATGCTAAAACCAATGATGTCGTTCAAAAGTACAACTCATCCCGCAAAAAATAAGCCCTCACATGGCCAAATTGACGGAAAAATAAAAAAGTTATGGCTCTGGGAAGGAGAGGAGTGAAAAACGAACACGGAAAAATGAAAAATCCCAAGGTATTGAAGGGGTTAATGGAACTCTTTATGACAATATTGTATATCCACCGTAGGACTAGAGTATCTTGCTATAATAATATACCATTTTTATTTATACTTAGATGTATAATATATATGAATGTATTCATTTTTATCTATGTAGTGCAGATAACTGTAAGTGTTGTGCAAAAGTGTGTATCATAATACAGAATAAAATATTGGAAGAAGAAAGCTCTAGGTATTACAGCGTATTGTGCAGAGTGAATTCAGGATGTCTGTGGGGTGCAGCTTTTTCTAATAACTGAAAAGCAGGACATTTTTTCAATCAAGGTAATTTGGCAACTTCTATGAAGGCAATTATAGCAACATACAGCAGAGGTTTTAATTTACCACTACTAAGCACCTCAAATATACAAAATCTTGAAAATCTACATTTGGGAAACCAGAGTAGTTTAACTGTGAAAATTAGCAATGAGCTTCTCTTAGGGACTCATGGCAATCTAAAACATTATAAAGAAATTAAAAAAAATAGGTTAATGTATTTCTTGAAGAAGCACTCCTCCTCCTCCTCCCATCAAAGTTTTTATCCTTTTAATATATTGCAGTTATCACATTATATTGCACCGTGTACCTACAATTGCTCATTTTGCCTTTCTATGCAGTTAATTATCTTTTCCATTAGGTCTATGACATAACGTGATTAAAATCTGACTAGCTGAATCCTAAGCTCTATGTAGAACAGGAAGTCTCTTTTCCCTGCACGAGTCAGGAGTCACTGCAAAAGTCCCTGGAGGGGGAAGGAACAGAGCAGCTTGATCAGGAGCTGAAGAGGGGAATGATTCATGGAGGGAAAAGAGACTTCCTTTTTCTACATAAAGCAGTGAAAAGAAAATAATTTACTGGATAGAAAGTCAAAATTAGCAATTGTAAGTACTCAGTCTCATATAATATGATGATTGCAATATTTTAAGAGATAAAAACTTTGATGTGAATGCTTCTTTAAGGAAATTGTCTTGATACCATAAGTATTTACTATGCTCACTTATATAACACCAATATATTCCACAGCGCTTTACAGACATCAGATTTAATGTTCCCAGAACCAGGAGTAAACCCACGCATCCCCCGGGGAGCACATAGAAACTCATTGCAGATGTTGTCCTGGTGGGAGTTAAATACAGGACCCCAGCGCTGCAAAGCAACAGTGCTAATCTTAATAGAGGTCAATAAACTACATACATTTAAAGTGATATTGCAAAGGATTATTATTAGTGATGAGCGAGTATACTCGTTGCTTGGGTGGTCTCCAAGTATTTGTGAGCTCTTGGAGATTTAGTTTTTATTGACGCAGCTGCATGATTTGCGGCTGCTGGACAACCTGAATGCATGTGGGGGTTGCCTGGTTGCTAGGGAATCCTCACATGTATTCAAGCTGTCAAGCAGTCACAAATCAAGCAGCTGCATCAACAAAAAACAAATCTCCGAGCAGTCACAAATACTCGAAGACCACCCGACCATGCTCGGAGAAACTCGAGCAACGATTATATTCGCTCATCACTATTTATTATCCCATATTATTTTTTTATTTTTTTTATCAATTAGTGTTTATTGAAGATTTCCAAAACAATACAGTGCAATCAAACAGTAATAACAGTAACAGAGGTCAACTAAAAATGACCAGAAATAAGTAAGGAGAAAAACCAAACCAATCAGAAAGGAAGAAGTAGGGGAGAAAGGCGGGGGGAGGGATAGGTACAGTAGGGGGAATAGGGGGGGGAGGAAAGGAGTATAGGCATTCACAAGACATTATCTAGCAATTCAGTTATAGATAAGGGGTCCTGGCAAACTATGGCAGAATAAGAATATTACAAACACAAAAACAGACATGTCAATTATGCTTACTTATTCCCACTCAAGTAAACGATCAAACAAGATGGTGCGGGTCAATAGAGGAATGACCACTATGTAACCAAGGGTGCCAAATATTTTGTCTTTTGGTTTTGGCAGTCATCGAGTGAGCCAAAGCGAGTTCATATTGGCAGTGGACATTAAGTTTATTAATTAATTCACTAATATTGGGAGGATTAGTGTCTTTCCATCTTGAGGCGACTAATAACCTTGCAGCTATTAGAATATGTGATAGTGTACCTCGAAGTATGTGTGGAATGTCCTCCAGGCCGATGTGAAGAATGGCCTGCCTAGGTGACATAGTCAGCTGGATCCCCAAGACCTGTGCAATTAAAAGGTCCATATCTCTCCACCAGGGCTGAAGAATTGGACACGACCACCAGGTGTGTTCCAGAGTTCCCCTGTGACCGCACCCCCTCCAGCATTTGTCCGACCCGGTAGGGTCATAGTGAGCCACCTGAACCGGATATTGATACCATCTAAGGTGTACTTTTTTCAATTGTTCGAGATGATTGACACAGGCTGATACCCGTAATACTTCACCCAGTCCCTCCTCCCAATCTATCGGGTCCGATAGGAAGTCCAGATCCTGTTCCCACTTGATCATATATGGCAGTTTAACATCTTCTGCTGGGTCGTTTAAGGCTTTATATAATATTGAAATTCCCTTCGGGCCAGAGTCAGGCAACAAGGAATAACCATTAACCCTGTTATTTAAGTGGGAGTTGAAGAAAGGCGAGTTTGGGGAATTATGAAGTAGATGACGTATCTGCAAATATTGATAGAAATATCTCCGGACATTCGGGAAGCTGGAGGCCAAGCGGTCAAAGGGGACAAGGCCAGCGACATCCAATATCTGCCGTAATGTTACGATTCCAGCATCAACCCAAGGCTGGAGATTAATAAATGGGATGTGTGTCTCAAGGGCTTTTAAGGATAGGGAGTCATGAGATAATTTAATCAAGGAAGGGACCAGTGTCCTCCAATAGTGGAGCGCGATTTTCATGGTTGGTAAAGGAGGGGAATAATCAGTGATTGCAATAGATTCAGCCTCAAGAATTGTGCGGGTAGATCTAGTTTTGGCATAATAGTTTTCTATTTGGAGCCATCTGTGGTCTTTGTCTGCCTGCCACCAGTCTCTAAGTCCAGTTTGTTTGGCCGCTCTATGGTACAGCATGAGGTTCGGCATTCCCAGCCCTCCCCGTTTGTACGAATAGTACATCAAGGTCCTAGAGATTCTGGATTTTTTGTGTGACCAAATATAATCGTATGTCATAGTTTGTAATTTCAAAATCAAACGTTTGGGGATTTTTAATGGGATACACCTAAGGAGATACAGTATTTTAGGCAGGATCATCATTTTGAAAACATTAATCCTGGCAATCCAGGATGTCATAACTTTGTGAAAATGGTCAAGTTGTGCCCTAACCTGTGTGATCAATTTAGAGAAATTCTTCTCGACAATCTGTTCAGAGCCCGTCAATATAACTCCCAAGTACGGGATACCCACTGTCATCCATTTAAATGGAAACTCAGCCTCCATTTTCGACTTGGCCGCGCACGGAACCGCCACCGGATACAACAAGGACTTCGTTGGATTCAACCTGTAGTATGACACATTACTGAATTCCCTGAGTTCCAAGGTAATAGCTGTCAAGGATGTCTCCAAGTTGATACAGGATAGAATAACATCATCAGCATACAAGCCAATTCTGTGCTCCATCTGTCCAACCTTGATGCCGGTGATATTAATAGAGGTTCTAATGCGTTCAGCAAGTGGTTCCATGCACAGTGCGAAAATAATAGGAGAGAGTGGGCAACCCTGATGAGTGCCATTTGTGATCTGAAACGGACCAGATAAAAAACCGGATGTCAAGACCCTGGCACAAGGAGTCGAATACATAGCACAGATTGCTGAGAATATTGGGCCCGACAGTCCAAACCTTTCCAATACTGCCCGAAGATACCCCCAGTGCACCCTGTCAAAAGCCTTCTCAGCATCAAGCGACAGGAATGCACTGGGAAGGCCAGACAGCTTGGCTATTTTAATCAGATTCAGCATGCGCCGCACCCCATCTTTCGTCTCCCGTCCGGCCACAAAACCCACTTGGTCTGGTGAAATTATAGTTGGGATAATAAGCTTTACTCTGGACGCTATAATTTTAGTGAATATTTTGACATCTGAATTGAGCAGAGCAATGGGTCTAAAGTCACCAGGGTGTGTGAGGGGTTTCCCAGGCTTGGGTATGGTAGATATGGTAGCTTTCAAACCAGGAGCCATCACAGTACCCGAGTCTCTCCACACCGAGAATAATCTCTGCAAATATGGAGTCAGCAACAGATAACAGGATTTATAATAGTCATTCGTCAACCCGTCTGGGCCTGGGACCTTATGAGATTTAGTTTGTTTAATCGTCAAGTTAATTTCTACATCTGTGAAGGGAGAATTAAGGTAGTTTAGCTGCTCAGATGTAATACGGGGTAATTTTATAGAGTCTAGATATTTATAAATAGATTGGTGATCCGGCTGGGGAGTAGAAGGGTCATCTTTTAAATTATACAAGCCGGTATAATATTCTGCAAAAGCTTGGACTATGTCCTGAGGGTTCCTGAGGACCTTCCCATTTTTATCTAAGATATGGTCCACTCTTGATTTAGCTTCCCTCTTACGTACTCTGCGCGCCAGGAGTGCACCTGCCCTATCACCTGCGGCATATAGATTAGTCTTGAATTTCTTCATGTTATGTGCATATCTGGCCAAGAGATTTTCTCTCAATTTAAACCTAATCTGATAGATCTCCTCAGAGATAGAAGGCGTGGGAGCAGACTTGTTGATATTGTCTACATATTGCAGGTGGGAAAGTAAAGCCTCTCTGCCACTCTCCCTCTTCCTTTTCAGGTACGAAACTTGTTGGAGAAGCACACCTCTAATCACTACTTTATGCGCCAACCATAAGGACTCATCAGAAACCTCTCCATTATCATTTATCTGAAAGTAGTGTTCCAACTCCGAAGAGATTATATCTAACACCTCCCCATTCAACAGCAATGCGTCGTTTAATCGCCACCTAAAGGCTGGGTTAGCTTGGTGTGCTAAAGTAAGAGTTAGAGTGATGGGAGCGTGATCAGACCACGTTATTAAGCCTATAGTTGCGGATCTACATCTGGACAAGGTTGCACTGTCTGTTAGAAAATAATCAATACGGGAGTATGTGGAATGCCTGGAAGAGTAAAAGGTATAATCCCTCTCAGATGCATGTGAATATCTCCAATAATCATGCAGGTGAAACTCGCCTGTGAGGAGAGTCAAGTACCCTCTAGGTCGTCTGCTACCAGAAGAGCAATCGAGGTCCACATGCATGGGGAGATTAAAGTCACCACATATTATATTGCTGCCTTTCACATTCTCAGAGACCTCATGAAGGGTTGTGTTATGACTGGCGGAACGCACCAAGAGAGATGATATAGATGCGTTCGCAGTCCGGGGTCCACCGTGCAGGTGAAACCTGCTGCTAGGAAATGACAGACTATATGGCGGTATCCAAAAGTATACACGCGTGGGTTAAACCTCACCCAGCGTGAAGAAAGCGATCCTGTTGCGTCACAGAACCGCGGTACCGCACATAGAGCGCGAGCAAGTGGTCAGCGAACTTAACCCCAACAGGGATTGTAGTCCGATTAGACCCTTGCTGGCACTACACCGCTACTGGGTGTGTAAGGAAATATATAATTATAGCACCGAAGTGCGAACTGTGCCGTGCTGGCAGGTACCACAAAGCACCCAGACGTGGGTCAGGAAGCGCACACTGGCGCGTGGCACCGCACTGGCGGTCACAGCAATAGACGCTGATACGTGTGTGACACGTTGAGTGATTAGTCGGGCGCTAGATAGCAGCCATACACCATACGCGAACAGTCATACAATAGGGTAGGGGTATTTAAAGAACGACTTGCACTCACAACAAACACGTATTAAATTGTACACTAGCGCATGGCCGTGCGGTCATGCGCAGTTTATATAGTTGCAGGACAGGAAGTGGCCACAGAAACTTTGCCCTTCCAAGACCTGCCAAGAGGACCAATAGAATGCGCTGCAGAGTCTGAGCACATGACCCTCGATCTCCACCGGGAGATCTTGCCCTGGGCATGCTCAGTGTGCGCAGACAAGGACTTAGTCCCAGAGAAGTCCACTCGTTGTTGACCAGCACTGACTTTAATGGCAGGAGCTGAAGAAGCAGCAGTAACTCTCTGAACAGAGTGAGACCGAGCAAGACGCTGGGACCGACGTCCCTGCTGAGCAGGCTCCACTGCGGCTGGATAGGAATGGGGGACCGCAGCGGAGACGGCTCGAGATTCCCCCTGTGCAGAAGCAGGAACTCAAGACCTAACATTACCCCCCCTCCTAGGGCCCCCCCTCCTTGGGCCTCGCTACGCTCGAAGGCAGCAATGAGCTGTGGGGCCCGAATGTTTTCAGCAGGCTCCCATGACCTGTTCTCTGGACCATAACCCTTCCAATCCACCAGATAGAACTTTTTGCCGCGTACCACCTTACACCCCAAAATAGCGTTCACCTCGTAATCGTCCGTAGACGAACCCGATGTCCCGGCAGATGACTCGGAAAACCGGGACATGTATACGGGTTTCAAGAGGGACACATGAAAGGTGTCAGTGATACCCAAGCGAGGAGGAAGAGCCAGGCGGTAGACCACAGAATTAACCTGTTCGAAAACCTTGAAGGGACCCAAGTAGCGAGGAGCAAACTTAGTGGACTCAACTCGCAGCCTGATGTTACGGGCGGAGAGCCACACCAAGTCGCCAGGAGCAAAGGTCGGAGGACCTCATTCTCTCCTTGGAAGCCCGAATTGCATCCTGAGTGCGATCCCAAATGTCCCGTGCCTCCACAGCCCAGTCTGCCACCCTGGAATCGGCGGAAGACACGGGCATGGGCACAGGTACCCGCGGATGCTGACCATAGTTAAGGAGGAATGGAGTCTGTCCAGTGGAGTCAGCTACAGCATTGTTAAGAGCAAACTCCGCCCACGGTAGCAAAGATGTCCAGTCATCTTGCTTAGCAGAGACAAAATGTCGCAGATATGTGACCAAGGTCTGGTTGGCTCTCTCCACCAACCCATTCGTCTCGGGATGATATGCCGAAGAGAGATTCAACTCGATACTGAGAAGGCGACAAAGCTCTCTCCAGAACCGAGACGCAAACTGGGGACCCCGGTCACTGACAATTTTGACTGGCATACCGTGAAGACGGAAGATGTGTTTAACAAACAATGCTGCCAAGGCCCGTGCAGAAGGTAGCCGAGGAAGCTGCACCAAATGCACCATTTTAGAAAAATGGTCGGTGATAACCCAAATGACAGTACAGCCACGTGACTTGGGCAAACCCACCACAAAGTCCATCCCGACCATCTCCCAGGGCCTGTCTGCCACCGGCAGAGGGTATAACAACCCAGCTGGCCATTGACGGAGAGACTTATTTTTGGCACAAGAGACACATGCCCGAACGTAGTCTCCTACGTCACGAACCATATGTGGCCACCAATACATTCTCGCCAACAACTCAGATGTCCTCTTTGCCCCAAAGTGTCCACCCACTCTGGACGAATGAGCCCACGAGAGAACCTCCAGACGCAAATTGATGGGAACAAAAGTCTTGCCCGGAGGCACAGACTCAAGCGAAACCGGAGCTACGGTTCTCAGACTCTCTGAAGGGACAATGAGCCGAGGCTCGTCTGTTATGTAGGCAATCCAGTGACACAGTGTGCCAGCAATCAGAGCACATACAGTGATCTGACAACAACCCAAAAACAATAGAACGAGCTCTGAGACGTGGAATCTCTGTAGACCGCAATACCTGAACCTATCCTAAGCACAACTAAAGGCAGCTGTGGATTGCGCCTGACACTACCTATGCAACTCGGCACAGCCTGAGGAGCTGACTAGCCTGAAGATAGAAAAACAAGCCTGACTTGCCTCAGAGAAATACCCCAAAGGAAAAGGCAGCCCCCCACATATAATGACTGTTAGCAAGAAGAAAAGACAAACGTAGGGATGAAATAGATTCAGCAAAGTGAGGCCCGATATTCTAGATAGAGCGAGGATAGCAAAGAGAACTTTGCAGTCTACAAAAAACCCTAAAGCAAAAAAACACGCAAAGGGGGCAAAAAGACCCACCGTGCCGAACTAACGGCACGGCGGTACACCCTTGCCGTCTCAGAGCTTCCAGCAAAACGAAAAGACAAGCTGGACAGAAAAAGTAGCAACAAAAGCAAAAAAGCACTTATCTAAGCAGAGCAGCAGGCCACAGGAAAGATCCAGAAGCTCAGATCCAACACTGGAACATTGACAAGGAGCAAGGAAGACAGAATCAGGCGGAGTTAAATAACAAAGCAGCCAACGAGCTCACCAGAACACCTGAGGGAGGAAGCTCAGAAGCTGCAGTACCACTTGTGACCATAGGAGTGAATTCAGCAACAGAATTCACAACAGTACCCCCCCCTTGAGGAGAGGTCACCGAACCCTCACTAGAGCCCCCAGGCCGACCAGGATGAGCCACATGAAAGGCACGAACAACATCTGGAGCATGGACATCAGAGGCAAAAACCCAGGAATTATCTTCCTGAGCATAACCCTTCCATTTAACCAGATACTGGAGTTTCCGTCTAGAAACACGAGAATCCAAAATTTTCTCCACAATATACTCCAATTCCCCCTCCACCAAAACCGGGGCAGGAGGCTCAACAGATGGAACCATAGGTGCCACGTATCTCCGCAACAACGACCTATGGAATACATTATGTATGGAAAAGGAGTCTGGGAGGGTCAGACGAAAAGACACAGGATTGAGAATCTCAGAAATCCTATACGGACCAATAAAACGAGGTTTAAATTTAGGAGAGGAAACCTTCATAGGAATATGACGAGAAGATAACCAAACCAGATCCCCAACACGAAGTCGGGGACACACACGGCGTCTGCGATTAGCGAAAAGTTGAGCCTTCTCCTGGGACAAGGTCAAATTGTCCACTACCTGAGTCCAGATCCGCTGCAACCTGTCCACCACAGAATCCACACCAGGACAGTCCGAAGACTCAACCTGTCCTGAAGAGAAACGAGGATGGAACCCAGAATTGCAGAAAAATGGAGAGACCAAGGTAGCCGAGCTGGCCCGATTATTAAGGGCGAACTCAGCCAACGGCAAAAAGGACACCCAATCATCCTGGTCTGCAGAAACAAAACATCTCAGATATGTTTCCAAGGTCTGATTGGTTCGTTCGGTCTGGCCATTAGTCTGAGGATGGAAGGCCGAGGAAAAAGATAGGTCAATGCCCATCCTACCACAAAAGGCTCGCCAGAACCTCGAGACAAACTGGGAACCTCTGTCAGAAACAATATTCTCAGGAATGCCATGCAAACGAACCACATGCTGGAAGAACAAAGGCACCAAATCAGAGGAGGAAGGCAATTTAACCAAGGGCACCAGATGGACCATTTTAGAAAAGCGATCACAGACCACCCAAATGACTGACATCTTTTGAGAAACGGGAAGGTCAGAAATGAAATCCATCAAAATATGTGTCCAAGGCCTCTTTGGGACCGGCAAGGGCAAAAGCAACCCACTGGCACGTGAACAGCAGGGCTTAGCCGTAGCACAAATCCCACAGGACTGCACAAAAGTACGTACATCCCGTGACAGAGATGGCCACCAGAAGGATCTAGCCACTAACTCTCTGGTACCAAAGATTCCAGTATGACCAGCCAACACCGAACAATGAAGTTCAGAGATAACTTTACTAGTCCACCTATCAGGGACGAACAGTATCTCCGCCGGACAACGATCAGGTTTATTCGCCTGAAATTTTTGCAACACTCGCCGCAAATCAGGGGAGATGGCAGACACAATGACTCCTTCCTTGAGGATACTCGCCGGCTCAGATGAACCCGGAGAGTCGGGCACAAAACTCCTAGACAGAGCATCCGCCTTCACATTTTTAGAGCCCGGAAGGTACGAAATCACAAAATCGAAGCGTGCAAAAAATAACGACCAACGGGCCTGTCTAGGATTCAAGCGCTTGGCAGACTCGAGATAAGTAAGGTTCTTATGATCAGTCAATACCACCACGCGATGCTTAGCTCCTTCAAGCCAATGACGCCATTCCTCGAATGCCCACTTCATGGCCAGCAACTCTCGGTTGCCCACATCATAATTACGCTCAGCAGCCGAAAACTTCCTGGAAAAGAAAGCACATGGTTTCAACACTGAGCAACCAGAACCTCTCTGTGACAAAACCGCCCCTGCTCCAATCTCAGAAGCATCAACCTCGACCTGGAACGGAAGAGAAACATCTGGTTGACACAACACAGGGGCAGAACAAAAACGATGCTTCAACTCCTGAAAAGCTTCCACAGCAGCAGAAGACCAATTAACCAAATCAGCACCCTTCTTGGTCAAATCGGTCAATGGTTTGGCAATGCTAGAAAAATTACAGATGAAGCGACGATAAAAATTAGCAAAGCCCAGGAATTTTTGCAGACTTTTCAGAGATGTCGGCTGAGTCCAATCCTGGATGGCTTGGACCTTAACTGGATCCATCTCGATAGTAGAAGGGGAAAAGATGAACCCCAAAAATGAAACTTTCTGCAAACCGAAGAGACACTTTGATCCCTTCACAAACAATGAATTAGCACGCAGGACCTGGAAAACCATTCTGACCTGCTTCACATGAGAGTCCCAATCATCTGAGAAAATCAAAATGTCATCCAAGTAAACAATCAGGAATTTATCCAGATACTCACGAAAGATGTCATGCATAAAAGACTGAAACACAGATGGAGCATTGGCAAGTCCGAACGGCATCACTAGATACTCAAAATGACCCTCGGGCGTATTAAATGCAGTTTTCCATTCATCTCCTTGCCTGATTCTCACCAGATTTTACGCACCACGAAGATCTATCTTAGTGAACCAACTAGCCCCCTTAATCCGAGCAAACAAGCCAGATAACAATGGCAAGGGATACTGAAATTTAACAGTGATCTTATTAAGAAGGCGGTAATCAATACACGGTCTCAGCGAACCATCCTTCTTGGCTACAAAAAAGAACCCTGCTCCCAGTGGTGATGACGATGGGCGAATATGTCCCTTCTCCAGGGATTCCTTCACATAACTGCGCATAGCGGCGTGTTCAGGCACGGATAAATTAAATAATCGACCTTTAGGGAATTTACTACCAGGAATCAAATTGATAGCACAATCACAATCCCTATGCGGAGGTAGGGCATCGGACTTGGGCTCTTCAAATACATCCTGATAATCAGACAAGAACTCTGGGACCTCAGAAGGAGTGGATGACGAAATAGACAAAAATGGAACATCACCATGTACCCCCTGACAACCCCAGCTGGATACCGACATAGAGTTCCAATCCAATACTGGATTATGGGTTTGCAGCCATGGCAACCCCAACACGACCACATCATGCAGATTATGTAGCACCAGAAAGCGAATAACTTCCTGATGTGCAGGAGCCATGCACATGGTCAGCTGGGTCCAGTACTGAGGTTTATTCTTGGCCAAAGGTGTAGCATCAATTCCTCTCAACGGAATAGGACACCGCAAAGGCTCCAAGAAAAACCCACAACGTTTAGCATAATCCAAATCCATCAGATTCAGGGCAGCGCCTGAATCCACAAACGCCATGACAGAATATGATGACAAAGAGCATATCAAGGTAATGGACAGAAGGAATTTGGATTGTACAGTACCAATGACGGCAGACCTATCGAACCGCTTAGTGCGCTTAGGACAATCAGAAATAGCATGAGTGGAATCACCACAATAGAAACACAGACCATTCAGACGTCTGTGTTCTTGCCGTTCAACTCTGGTCATAGTCCTATCGCACTGCATAGGCTCAGGTTTAATCTTGGACAATACCGCCAAATGGTGCACAGATTTACGCTCGCGCAAGCGTCGACCGATCTGAATGGCCAAAGACATAGACTCATTCAAACCAGCAGGCATAGGAAAACCCACCATGACATCCTTAAGAGCCTCAGAGAGACCCTTTCTGAACAAAGCTGCCAGCGCAGATTCATTCCACAGAGTGAGTACTGACCACTTCCTAAATTTCTGACAATATACTTCTATATCATCCTGACAATGGCACAAAGCCAGCAAATTTTTCTCAGCCTGATCCACTGAATTAGGCTCATCGTAAAGTAATCCGAGCGCCAGGAAAAACGCATTGACATTACTCAATGCAGGGTCTCCTGGCGCAAGAGAAAATGCCCAGTCCTGAGGTTCGCCGCGCAAAAAAGAAATAATAATCAAAACCTGTTGAATAAGATTACCAGAAGAATGAGGTTTCAAGGCCAGAAATAGCTTACAATTATTTTTGAAATGAAGAAACTTAGTTCTATCACCAAAAAACAAATCAGGAATAGGAATTCTTGGTTCTAACATAGATTTCTGATCAATAGTATCTTGAATCCTTTGTACATTTGTAACGAGATTATCCATTGAAGAGCACAGACCCTGAATATCCATGTCCACACCTGTGTCCTGAAACACCCAAATGTCAAGGGGAAAAAAAAGACTGAACACAGAGCTGAGAAAAAAAAATGATGTCAGAACTTCTTTTTTCCCTCTATTGAGAATCATTAGGTTGGCTCCTTGTACTGTTATGTAGGCAATCCAGTGACACAGTGTGCCAGCAATCAGAGCACATACAGTGATCTGACAACAACCCAAAAACAATAGAACGAGCTCTGAGACGTGCAATCTCTGTAGACCGCAATACCTGAACCTATCCTAAGCACAACTAAAGGCAGCTGTGGATTGCGCCTGACACTACCTATGCAACTCGGCACAGCCTGAGGAGCTGACTAGCCTGAAGATAGAAAAACAAGCCTGACTTGCCTCAGAGAAATACCCCAAAGGAAAAGGCAGCCCCCCACATATAATGACTGTTAGCAAGAAGAAAAGACAAACGTAGGGATGAAATAGATTCAGCAAAGTGAGGCCCGATATTCTAGATAGAGCGAGGATAGCAAAGAGAACTTTGCAGTCTACAAAAAACCCTAAAGCAAAAAACCACGCAAAGGGGGCAAAAAGACCCACCGTGCCGAACTAACGGCACGGCGGTACACCCTTTGCGTCTCAGAGCTTCCAGCAAAACGAAAAGACAAGCTGGACAGAAAAAGTAGCAACAAAAGCAAAAAAGCACTTATCTAAGCAGAGCAGCAGGCCACAGGAAAGATCCAGAAGCTCAGATCCAACACTGGAACATTGACAAGGAGCAAGGAAGACAGAATCAGGCGGAGTTAAATAACAAAGCAGCCAAAGAGCTCACCAGAACACCTGAGGGAGGAAGCTCAGAAGCTGCAGTACCACTTGTGACCACAGGAGTGAATTCAGCCACAGAATTCACAACACTCGTCCTCCTCCTCCACAGTTGACACCAGGGAGCGAGAGAGAGCGTCAGCACGAATGTTCTTCTCCCCGGCGAGATAATGTAGAGTGAAGTGGAACCGGGAGAAAAACAAGGACCATCTGGCCTGACGAGAATTCAGCCGCTGGGCTGTCTGTAAATAGACCAAATTCTTGTGGTCCGTGAAGACTTGGAATGGGAACTGAGCACCCTCCAAGAGATGTCTCCATTCCGAAAAGGCCAACTTCATTGCCAGCAGCTCCCTATCCCCGATGGAGTAATTTCTCTCCGCTGGTGAGAAGGTCTTTGAGAAGAAGAAGCATGGGTGCTTCCGACCTTGAGCATCCTTTTGATAGAGGACTGCTCCTGCACCAACGGATGAGGAATCCACCTCCATTAGGAATGGCTTATCCACATCGGGACGATGTAAGATGGGAGCGCTAGCAAAGTGGGACTTAATAGAAGTGAAGGCCTTGGAGACCTCTTCGGACCACAATTTAGGATTCGCTCCCTTCTTGGTGAGGGATACCAAGGGAGCTACCAGGGTTGAGAAGTGGGGGATGAACTGATGATAGTAATTTATGAACCCCATAAAGCTCTGCACCGCTTTCAGAGAATGGGGTTCCTGCCAGTCCATCACTGCCTGTAGTTTGACAGGATCCATAGCCAATCCCTGGGCCGAGATGATGTAGCCCAGGAAAGGTAAAGACTCCTGCTCAAACATACACTTCTCCAACTTGGCATAGAGGGAGTTTGCCCGTAGGACGTCGAAGACTTTGCAAACATCTCTCCGGTGGGAGTCAATATCTGGAGAGTAGATGAGAATATCATCCAGATAGACTACGACCGAGGTGGAAAGCATATCCCGGAAGATATCGTTCACAAAGTCTTGGAAAACGGCTGGGGCATTACAGAGCCCGAAGCGCATCACCAGATATTCATAGTGCCCATCCCTGGTGTTAAAGGCCGTCTTCCATTCATCCCCCTCACGGATGCGAATCAGGTTGTAAGCACCCCGCAGATCTAATTTAGTAAATACCCTTGCTCCCCGAAGTCTATCGAATAACTCAGATATCAAGGGCAAAGGATACTTATTCTTAACGGTGATGGCGTTAAGACCCCTGTAGTCTATGCATGGGCGCAATTCCCCATTCTTCTTCTGCACGAAGAAGAACCCTGCCCCAGCAGGTGACACTGACTTCCTAATGAATCCTCTTGCCAGATTTTCCTGGATGTACTGTGACATTGCCTCTGTCTCCGGGAGAGATAGCGGATAAACTCGACCCCGGGGAGGCTCAGCACCAGGCAAGAGATCAATAGGACAGTCATAGGGGCGATGAGGCGGAAGGACCTCCGCCGCCTTTTTGAGAACACGTCTGCATAAGACCAATACTGCTTGGGGAGAGAGGATAGATCTGCGGGTACCTCAGTAGTAGCAACCTGAACGCACTCCCTCTGACATCTACCCCCACAAGATTCACCCCAACCCAGAATTCTGCCTGAGGACCACTCGATATGAGGAGAGTGGTACCGTAGCCAAGGTATTCCCAACAGGACCTTATCAATTCCTTCCGGAATGACGAGCAGAGAAATTATCTCCTGATGAGATGGCGACATGGACAGAGTAAAAGGGATGGTCTGGTGTGTTATCTGTGAGGGCAATGTCGACCCATTCACCACTCGCACCGTTACTGGTTGAGCAATCATTACCTGGGGTATTGCGTGACGTTGGGCGAAGGCAGAAGACATAAAATTGCCCTCCGCCCCAGAATCCACGCAGAGCTCTACCGAGTGGGAGAATGAGCCAATAGTAATTGTCCCCTTAAAGGACAACTTAGAGGCAAACGTCGCCGTGTCTAGTGTACCTCCACCTACTACCACTAGATGCTGACGTTTCCTCGACCGCTGAGGACATCTGGTGGCTAGATGTCCTGACTGCTGGCAAACATGACAGACCCTGAGTGCACAAGCGGTCCGGGACTTAGATCCTGCTTGTGACACTTTCCTGGCCTCATGTGGCTCAGGAACCAGGACCGGAGATTCCAGAGGTTTGGCGAAAGTAGGAGCCAGCCGAAACCTCTGCCTACACTGGGCTCGCTCTAACCTCCGCTCGTTAAAACGGAGGTCAATTCGAGTGGAGACAGTTATTAACTCCTCCAGTGTGGCAGGAATCTCCCTAGTGGCCAAAGCGTCCTTTACGTGGTCAGCCAAGCCCCTCCAAAATATGGGGATAAGAGCTTTATCCGACCAATCCAGCTCAGATGCTAAGGTGCGGAATTGGACGGCAAAATGACTGACCAAGGACTCACCCTGAGTTAATGCCAGCAATTGGAGCGCAGTATCATGGGTGACTTGAGGTCCTAAAAAGACCTGTTTCAGAGCGCTCAGAAACAGCGGAGCACTCTGCACCACATGATCGCCACGCTCCCACAGCGGCGTAGCCCATTCCAACGCCCTGTCCGACAATAGAGACAGAATAAATCCCGTTCTGTGGGAAAACGTGCAGCCAGGAGCTCGAGGTGAATAGAGCACTGACTCACAAATCCCCTACAAAACTTGCTATCACCAGAAAATTTTTCTGGCAGCGGGAGGCGAGATAGTGTCGGAACAGGGGTGGCAATGGACATAGTAGCTGCAGCCACGCTGGCAGCCTGTACAGCTACTGCAGTAACATCCACAGCTGAAGTCGCGCTCTCGAGAGCCGCCAACCTACCCTCCAGCTGCTGGATATACCGCAGAGATTGCTGTTTGTCTGTCATCACTAGCCAGACCCTGGCGCTAGTGTAATGTTAGGACTGGCGGAACGCACCAAGAGAGATGATATAGATGCGTTCGCAGTTCGGGGTCCACCGTGCAGGTGAAACCTGCTGCTAGGAAATGACAGACTATATGGCGGTATCCAAAAGTATACACGCGTGGGTTAAACCTCACCCAGCGTGAAGAAAGCGATCCTGTTGCGTCACAGGACCGCGGTACCGCACATAGAGCGCGAGCAAGTGGTCAGCGAACTTAACCCCAACAGGGAATGTAGTCCGATTAGACCCTTGCTGGCACTACACCGCTACTGGGTGTGTAAGGAAATATATAATTATAGCACCAAAGTGCGAACTGTGCCGTGCTGGCAGGTACCACAAAGCACCCAGACGTGGGTCAGGAAGCGCACACTGGCGCGTGGCACCGCACTGGCGGTCACAGCAATAGACGCTGATACGTGTGTGACACGTTGAGTGATTAGTCGGGCGCTAGATAGCAGCCATACACCATAACATAGTAACATAGTAACATAGTTAGTAAGGCCGAAAAAAGACATTTGTCCATCCAGTTCAGCCTATATTCCATCATAATAAATCCCCAGATCTACGTCCTTCTACAGAACCTAATAATTGTATGATACAATATTGTTCTGCTCCAGGAAGACATCCAGGCCTCTCTTGAACCCCTCGACTGAGTTCGCCATCACCACCTCCTCAGGCAAGCAATTCCAGATTCTTACCGCCCTAACAGTAAAGAATCCTCTTCTATGTTGGTGGAAAAACCTTCTCTCCTCCAGACGCAAAGAATGCCTCCTTGTGCCCGTCACCTTCCTTGGTATAAACAGATCCTCAGCGAGATATTTGTATTGTCCCCTTATATACTTATACATGGTTATTAGATCGCCCCTCAGTCGTCTTTTTTCTAGACTAAATAATCCTAATTTCGCTAATCTATCTGGGTATTGTAGTTCTCCCATCCCCTTTATTAATTTTGTTGCCCTCCTTTGTACTCTCTCTAGTTCCATTATATCCTTCCTGAGCACCGGTGCCCAAAACTGGACACAGTACTCCATGTGCGGTCTAACTAGGGATTTGTACAGAGGCAGTATAATGCTCTCATCATGTGTATCCAGACCTCTTTTAATGCACCCCATGATCCTGTTTGCCTTGGCAGCTGCTGCCTGGCACTGGCTGCTCCAGGTAAGTTTATCATTAACTAGGATCCCCAAGTCCTTCTCCCTGTCGGATTTACCCAGTGGTTTCCCATTCAGTGTGTAATGGTGATATTGATTCCTTCTTCCCATGTGTATAACCTTACATTTATCATTGTTAAACCTCATCTGCCACCTTTCAGCCCAAGTTTCCAACTTATCCAGATCCATCTGTAGCAGAATACTATCTTCTCTTGTATTAACTGCTTTACATAGTTTTGTATCATCTGCAAATATCGATATTTTACTGTGTAAACCTTCTACCAGATCATTAATGAATATGTTGAAGAGAACAGGTCCCAATACTGACCCCTGCGGTACCCCACTGGTCACAGCGACCCAGTTAGAGACTATACCATTTATAACCACTCTCTGCTTTCTATCACTAAGCCAGTTACTAACCCATTTACACACATTTTCCCCCAGACCAAGCATTCTCATCTTGTGTACCAACCTCTTGTGCGGCACGGTATCAAACGCTTTGGAAAAATCGAGATATACCACGTCCAATGACTCACCGTGGTCCAGCCTATAGCTTACCTCTTCATAAAAACTGATTAGATTGGTTTGACAGGAGCGATTTCTCATAAACCCATGCTGATATGGAGTTAAACAGTTATTCTCATTGAGATAATCCAGAATAACATCCCTCAGAAACCCTTCAAATATTTTACCAACAATAGAGGTTAGACTTACTGGCCTATAATTTCCAGGTTCACTTTTAGAGCCCTTTTTGAATATTGGCACCACATTTGCTATGCGCCAGTCCTGCGGAACAGATCCTGTCGCTATAGAGTCCCTAAAAATAAGAAATAATGGTTTATCTATTACATTACTTAGTTCCCTTAGTACTCGTGGGTGTATGCCATCCGGACCCGGAGATTTATCTATTTTAATCTTATTTAGCCGGTTTCGCACCTCTTCTTGGGTTAGATTGGTGACCCTTAATATAGGGTTTTCATTGTTTCTTGGGATTTCACCTAGCATTTCATTTTCCACCGTGAATACCGTGGAGAAGAAGGTGTTTAATATGTTAGCTTTTTCCTCGTCATCTACAACCATTCTTTCCTCACTATTTTTTAAGGGGCCTACATTTTCAGTTTTTATTCTTTTACTATTGATATAGTTGAAGAACAGTTTGGGATTAGTTTTACTCTCCTTAGCAATGTGCTTCTCTGTTTCCTTTTTGGCAGCTTTAATTAGTTTTTTAGATAAAGTATTTTTCTCCCTATAGTTTTTTAGAGCTTCAATGGTGCCATCCTGCTTTAGTAGTGCAAATGCTTTCTTTTTACTGTTAATTGCCTGTCTTACTTCTTTGTTTAGCCACATTGGGTTTTTCCTATTTCTAGTCCTTTTATTCCCACAAGGTATAAACCGCTTACACTGCCTTTTTAGGATGTTCTTAAACATTTCCCATTTATTATCTGTATTCTTATTTCTGAGGATATTGTCCCAGTCTACCAGATTAAGGGCATCTCTAAGCTGGTCAAACTTTGCCTTCCTAAAGTTCAGTGTTTTTGTGACTCCCTGACAAGTGCCCCTAGTGAAAGACAGGTGAAACGGTACAATATTGTGGTCGCTATTTCCTAGATGCCCGACCACCTGCAGATTTGTTATTCTGTCAGGTCTATTAGATAGTATTAGGTCTAAAAGTGCTGCTCCTCTGGTTGGATTCTGCACCAATTGTGAAAGATAATTTTTCTTGGTTATTAGCAGAAACCTGTTGCCTTTATGGGTTTCACAGGTTTCACTTTCCCAGTTAATATCCAGGTAGTTAAAGTCCCCCATAACCAGGACCTCATTATGGGTTGCAACTTCATCTATCTGCTTTAGAAGTAGACTTTCCATGGTTTCTGTTATATTTGGGGGTTTGTAACAGACCCCAATGAGAATTTTGTTACCATTTTTCCCTCCATGAATTTCGACCCATATGGACTCGACATCCTCATTTCCTTCGCTAATATCCTCCCTTAAAGTGGACTTTAGACAAGACTTTACATAGAGACAAACCCCTCCTCCTCTCCGATTTTTACGATCCTTTCTAAACAGACTGTAACCCTGTAAGTTAACTGCCCATACGCGAACAGTCATACAATAGGGTAGGGGTATTTAAAGAACGACTTGCACTCACAACAAACACACGTATTAAATTGTACACTAGCGCATGGCCGTGCGGTCATGCGCAGTTTATATAGTTGCAGGACAGGAAGTGGCCACAGAAACTTTGCCCTTCCAAGACCTGCCAAGAGGACCAATAGAATGCGCTGCAGAGTCTGAGCACATGACCCTCGATCTCCACCGGGAGATCTTGCCCTGGGCATGCTCAGTGTGCGCAGACAAGGACTTAGTCCCAGAGAAGTCCACTCGTTGCTGACCAGCACTGACTTTAATGGCAGGAGCTGAAGAAGCAGCAGTAACTCTCTGAACAGAGTGAGACCGAGCAAGACGCTGGGACCGACGTCCCTGCTGAGCAGGCTCCACTGCGGCTGGATAGGAATGGGGGACCGCAGCGGAGACGGCTCGAGATTCCCCCTGTGCAGAAGCAGGAACTCGAGACCAACAGGTTGTTCTCAGAAATTTTTGTTGTCCCTCATTGGGAGCATAAAGATTTGTCAACGTGTGTAACTCACCATTCAATAAGCACGTGATAGTTAAGCACCTACCCGTGGGTTCATTATTTTGCGCTATCAATTTAAAAGCAATTGTATTTTTCACCATGATGCACACACCAGCCTTTTTGGATTGGCCATTAGCAAATAGAATGTGTGGGAAGAGGGGATGACGAAGCCTAAAATTATCCTCGACCAACAAATGGGTCTCCTGCAAGCAGATAATATCTACCCTCGACCGCTTCACCTCCCTCCACATCATAGATCTCTTGTCAGGGGAGTTTAAACCCCTGACATTCAAAGAAAGAATTTGTAAAGTCATGGTACCATTATACTAAAGTCTATACTGCTGGTATTACCCAGTTACCCCACTGGCGGTGTACCAAAACTTATATTCAAATAACTGCCAGTTCCATAATAACAATCAAAAATCAATATAGACAGAGAATGCCCGGGGATTTGGAGAGAAAAAACCAAGAGGGAAGAAAGGGAAAGGGCAAGTATGTATTAAAAAGAACCAAAAAATAAAAAGTAAAAACAAAGGAAAACAAAACATAGGTCAATATACGAGGAATCCTCGTAGAAATGTCCGGAACAGTCCAGACAGTCCGCAGAACAGAATCTGCGTGGAGGGGTGGAAGTGAGAGGTTCACAATCCAAAGGCCCACTGAGGGGTGCAGTAGGAGAGCTCAGCAATCCAGACACCGTCCGTGTGGCACTGTCAAACCGTAGACCAGTCTGAGGCTATTTTCTTTCCTGTATCCGCAGGTCTGGGAGCAAAGGGTATTTTACAGGCCGTAAGCCTCTCCTCTGCCTGTTTAGGCGAGGGGCAGGCGACCGTGCGTCCTTCATAAGTGATAATCAAACGCACAGGATTAAACCCCCATTGGTAACGTATGTTGATGTCCCTCAATGCTTTACAGACATGGGCGTATTCTCTCCTTTTGGCCAGGGTAGCAGCTGACAAATCCGGGAAGACCTGGAGATCCCGGAATTCAGGGGGAAGGTCAGGGGGGCTCCTTAACTGCCGCAGGAATGTCTCTTTAGTAGTGTACAAATGAATCCGTGCAAGGATGTCTCTAGGAAGAGATGGGTCTAGATGCTTGGGCTTGGGTGTTCTATGTACCCTGTCCACCAGTAGATCTCTCGAGGAAAGTGAGGGCAGGGCAGCCTGCATAAAATTCTGGAGGAAAGCAGCTACATCTTTATCTGCAACATTCTCAGGGATTCCTCTCACACGAATATTGTTCCTCCTGGATCTGTCCTCTAAGTCGTGCAATTTATTAAATGCCCCTGCTAACTTGCCTTTTATAACTTGGTTTTCATCCACCAGAGCGTTAATTACAGAGACATATTCGGACATTTTGTTTTCCAAATGATCCGTGCGGGCCCCTAAGGAGTTAATGTCTCCTCTTATCTCCTTCAACATGTCCTGCATATCCTCTTTTAATGAGGCGCGTATAGATGTGAGGAATTCTTTCATATCCCCCCTGGTCATAGGTGCAGAGCTGCTATATTGTGCTCCCGCTGAGGTCTCACCTCTTTCTGAATCCTGGGAGCCGCGGGAGGAGTGTGATGATCTGGAGGGAGAAGCCGCCGCCATTTTCCCTGTGGCATGTGCGGTTTGAGACTGCGGAAAGAAGTCTGGCAGGCGAGGAGGAGAGGCCTTCTTCTGAGATCTGCCTCGGGTCATCATGTGTCCAGTCGTGCTGCGGTTCTAGCGGTAAGCGCCTCAGCGGTCAGGAGAGTCAGTGAAAGCCGGTATGAGCCGCATTATGTCTGGTGATGCCAAAGCTCGTCACCTCATTTTAGGTCCAGCATGATAAGGTTAGGTGTGGGACAAGCCCAGGACAGTGTACTTGAGGGTACAACTCAGTGATGATGTTGTAGAAGCAGAGAAAACACATACAGGAAGCACACTGTCTCTGATATATGTCTTATTGTTCTCCTGGGTGCTGCTGCAGGAAAAGGGATGGGATTCCAAAGAAATAGTTTATCTTCTCTTATGGAGGAGAGTGACAGTGGTAGACGATCAGCTTCTGTTGACTAGAAGGGATATTGTCAGCCTCCCTTATCTCTCACACTGGAGTCATGTTTGCTCAGCAGAGGAGGATCTGTCCTGTCCCCCCCCCCCACTATGAGAACAGGGCTATTGCAAGCGTGTGCAGGCTGTAATCACTGCTCTGCTCAGGGGAAATCTAACAGATCTGACTGTGGGCAGAGAAGGATTAAGGAAACCTCTGGAAGATGATAAAAGTGCTGGTGTTTCTGCTGTTAGATGTTTGGGAAGCGAGAGGTGCAGAGAGCAAATCACAGGCCCTCCCCCACAGGAGAAGCACTGGCCTGTTACACTCACCAGGCCTCGAGGCTCAGGCTCCAGAGATCCCTTCACACTCTGTAAAAGCTATTTTTTTGTGGTCCACCAGATGCAGCACACTCTCATGGAGGCTTAGATGGTAAGACAAGATGATTTACAGCAGCAGTGTGGCCGATGGATGTTGATTTCCAGGCTGAAGATCAGGAGCTCCTGGAAGAAGCTTCCTCTCTTGATGGTGCCTAAGCCACACCCCCGATCCCATATTATAAATGGCATGGAATTTATTCTTCACATATTTGTAATGTCCATTATATGTTTAGAGCAATTTTAAGGCCTATAGACAAATACCTCCCTTCAAGCTTATCACTTCCAGTAGAAAGCATTAAAGATACACTCCTCTTTGATGTTGGCATTATTACTATTAAGAACATCGACATTTTCAATACTCCTGTACAGCTGGTTTCTTAACTATCAGTGGCAGATATATACATGAATGGAAATGGTGAGGGGAATGAGAGTTTACAATCCAGATGGTTAGGAGATGAAAAAAGCTATTTTTTTTAAATAGCAACATAAATCAGGTCACATATAATTGGATGAACCAGTTTCTATGTAATGTTGATTTGAAGATGGATTCAATATATCCTTATTAAGACTGTAGAACATTTTAGAGAGTGTTTTATTTGCTGGTCCTTTCCAGTGACAAAGGTGGATTGTTATCCTCATAAGTTATAACTCATAGGATGCAAGTTGATAAGGCTTTTTGCTATTTTACACCACTTTTGAAACGTAGGAGAAAACGTTGGATCATTTAGCTATACAATGATGTTGAAAGCCAGATTTATGATTTGCAAAGTTTTAAAAAGTCACAAAAGTTTCAAACTCACACTAGTAATTGGGGATGGGTAAAAAGATAGGTGGCACAGTTTTATATCTAAAGACGTGCCACATTTTCTAAATATCATGAAAAACATTGATACATTTCGTGCAAATTATAGAAGCACTGCCAAAAAACTGGCTTTAAAAAGTCCCTTAATCATAATTTCCCTCAAAAGCGTTAGATATAAAATAATAGTCATCTAGCACAAGTTTTATCATTATTGAATTTTTCCAAATATGATGTTCTCCATATTCTCCAATTTGATATCGGTAACACTTGGAAGCCATGTATACAATATGTGTTAGAGAACATAATGAACAAAAGGTATTTATTATATGGAGGAGTTCTCTTTTCAGGACACCTGTACAAATATCTCACTTAGGACACTCTCTAAAAAGTGAAGAGTTTCTGGAATGTCACTAAATCCCGGATGATGTACTGTTACATCAACTATTTATTATGTGAGCGAATCGCATCCACTACATGTTAAAGGGAACCTGTCATGTTCTTTTAAGCATCTAAATTGTCTCGTGTTGCGTCGACATCACTTGAATCCACTGTAAAGTCCCGCTCTTTCACAGTGTAGCGTGGAGATGGACTTCTGCTATGTCGAACAGGCTGCTGCACTTGAGCATTGTGTAGTGTGGAGTTGCGCTTGCTCAGTGTCGAGTGGGCAGGCGCACTTGCGCACTGTGTAGCATGGAGCAGCATTTGCTGCACAGTTAAATATAAAAAATTTGTTGAAAGGTCCAATTTAAAGAGGCTGTCCATCTTCTGATAAAAATCTGCAGTCGCTACATGTGACTTCAGAGTCCTGAATCCATACAGTATGCTATTACTGGCGAAAGCGAGCAGACACATGGCTGTAAGTATGACATTTACATACGTTTGACCACATTCTGACTAGACCTGCTTGATTCAGTTCACCTGCATTGAATAAAGCTGCGCATGTCTAGTCTGGATGTTACAGAGCATAAACAGTCGCACTCCGAGTCTCATAGAAAATTGCTTCAACGCAGTAGAGAAATGCAAACTATTTCACTGGTCAGTGATTCCCAAAGCAGCACCAGACAAGCCCACAATGGGATTTCAGTTTTTATCAACTTTACACTACTCTACTCTTCCTTGAATCTCTTTTATAAGGTTTGATAAAGACCAGGGACATGGTCGAAACGTTACCTTATGAAATAGTTTGCATTTCTCTACTGCGGTGAAGCAATTTTCTTTATCTGGTGATTGAAATACATCCTTTTTTTGCAAATTATATGAGACTCCGAGTGCGACTGTTTATCCTCTGGATTATGGTCAGTGTTATGTTTTCACGTTCAGTCAGCACCTCCCAAGCTAGAGTGTGCGTCTTTCCTTTTTTATTCTGGATGTTACATACATACAGTTACGTGACTGTCCACTCTTGCCGGTAATTGAGGAGCATCCTGACAACATAAAATGTGCTGCTATAAGGATTCAGAAGTTCACCTAGAGTGACTGCAGGCTTTTATCAAAAGAACAGAAATCCCCTTGTCTCTCTAGTTGAGGAGGACCATGCTTCAGATGCGCACTGACTGAACTGGAAAAGATTGTACAATGCAAAATTCTCGTCAGCTCAGGTCCTGTATGATGCAGTACTGAAAATTAAATCTTTAGGCAAACCGTTAGATAATTTTACTGGTCAAACTATTGTTTTATTTGATTTGCAGCTTGTTTTGATTATATTGATGTGCGCAATCTTGGCAACACATTACTTTGTGTAAACCATATAATTGCTGCCAAGTACAGCGACAGTGTAGGCACAGAAAAAGATCTGTTTGTTAATCATTTTTTGCTTATGAAAATGTGATCATCTTGTCTGGACTCACCACTAACTTTCCCCAGATTATCTAACATTTTACTGATCAGCCGTCCTTTAACATCACAAGTCTCTAGTTGTAAAGCTCCCATTTCAGTACCTTCTGACTGCATCATTAGCCTCCTTCATGAGCTGTAATGCTCTTCTTCTGGATTGTGTCAGCTAAAGTTTCATTGAACACCTCATGTACGAATTTTCTATTTGTGGGCTTGTTTGAAACATGTAAGTCTTCAAAGCTTTGTGCTGAGTCTTCACTAGCGGGAAAAAAAGTTATAACACCACAAAGAGAATATAAACAGTATCACCCAGGATGAAGAACGTTGACATCAAGCATATCAGATCAGTGCTAATAAAAGTGTAATTAGAAAGTATTCTAATAGTTTTACATTGTATTAGATACACATTTTCAAGATACTATGTGTTAGGGCTAGCGGAACGCACCGAGTAAATAGAGATGTTTATTGATATTGGTGCGTTCACAGCCCGGGGTCCACTGTGCAGGAGTACCTGCTGCTAGCAAACGGCGGAGCTATATGGCGGTATAGACTAACTCAGTTAATTCACTGAGTAGCCGTGAAAGGAAAGCACTGTGCCCTGTTAGACTCCACAGAGGCACAGGCTAACTGCCCAAACAGAGAGCAGTCAGTGGTCACACAAACACACAAAACTCCTCGCCGGAGGAGCCAGCATTCTAGGGGCTTATTTCAGCCGGGTCCCTGAATACACTCAGACTCAATCTCCTCGCCGGAGGAGCCAGCATTCTAGGGGCTTATTTCAGCCGGGTCCCTGAATACACTCAGACTCAATCTCCTCGCCGGAGGAGCCAGCATTCTAGGGGCTTATTTCAGCCGGGTCCCTGAACACACATACATGTGACCACACTGGCGCAAAGCACATAACATAAGACAATACTAGCGCATGGCCGTGCGGTCATGCGCAGTTTATATAGTTGCAGCACAGGAAGCTGCTACTGAAGTGTTTGCCCTTTCAGGACCTTCCAGAAGGACCAATGGAAAGTGCTGCAGTACCTGAGCATGTTTTGCCCTTTCAAGACCTTCCAGAAGGACCAATGGAATGTACTGCAGCACCTGAGCATGTGACCGAACATGTGGCCCTCGACCTCCAATGGGAGACCTTGCCCTGGGCATGCTCAGTGTGAGTAAACAAGGACTTAGTCCCAGAGAGGCTCGCTCGCCGCAGATCAGTGCAGGGTACCATAGGAAAGCCAGAAAAGGCAGTAGTGACCCTATGCACCGAATCAGCCCCAGCGAGATGCTGGGAGCGACGTCTCCGCTGAGCAGAGCCCACTGCGGCCGATACCGAATGGGAGACCGCAGCAGACACGGATCGAGATTCCCCCTGTCCAGCAGAGGAAACTCGACTCCTAACACTATGAGAAAAGAATTGGTGAGGGATACGTTGTGTTTATCACCAAGATTGGGCAGTGTGATATGGTTATTTTAAATAAAATTTTAATACCATATATGTTCATTTTGATGCTGTATAATTGCATATGTAGGCCAATTATCAGAATATGTTGAATTAGACGACATTGATTATATGTTTGGGGAAAAAAATCAGGTATTTGCAAAAAAACTCCCAAACTATGAGGTATTAGATGGTTTTAACGTTTAACTCAGAATTTAAAAATAAAGGTCATTTGAGGTATTCATCTGTCTCTTCCAAGATAGTCATATACCATGTGTAATAAGCCACATTTCTCATTAATCTGAGAATAGATAAAACATTTAAAAAAATGATATTTATTTTTTACTGATATTTTGTACTGAATGTGAAATGTAGCAAACTGTAGCAAAATAGCAAGGACAACTTTAAAATTGTATTTTTGTCCATCAGCTACCTGGTTGATATGAACATGATATCATAATAACTGTATTATATACAATCCACAAAAAAAAGGCCTATTCAAAAGTTTAGAAAAGAAAATTGACAATATTAGTGTTGGCAAATTGCAATGTCAACCATAAGACTGTGCTGAGCAATCTAGTAATAAATTATCATTTAATCAATAGAGGCCCCTTTTTCTTTTTTTTTTTTTGGGGGGGGGGATTGGTAAAAATGCATCAAACAATTAATCAACAATACAAAAAAAATTAAACAATGTACCTATGTTCGGTATTCTTATAATCTCTGGAATTCACTCCATAGTAAACTCTAGGATCCACCATAGATGTCCCACATGGACACAGCTTTCCTTGAATGATTTAAGGTCTGTACCATACTCTGTATTCTCCTCTAGAACATTTAGAGCAGTTGGATTCGCAAAAGCAAAAACTTTCAGTCTGGTTGGCATGGCTACTCATTTATTGCAATGCAGCAGCCTACATTTCCAACTCTCGCATGTTCACTGCCCACCATCTAGTCCAACAGGCGTTGGAAGTCACAAGACTCTAGAACATAATAAAGAACATCCAATTCATGGAGAATAACTACTCGGCAAATCAAATTTTCATGTGATATTGAAAATGTAAAATTTCAGATTCACTGATTTTTAGAAGCAGCAATGATGTGTCTTCATCAACTGCACCAAGTTTCCTTGGCCAACAACTGTGTCTATAGTCATATACTTATTCATCATGTGATACCCTAAGGGAAGTGACTGATTAGCTCAAAAATATTTTTGCAGCAGGACAACAAACCCAAACATACAGTCAGTGTATGTTACAGTCATTAAGAACTGTATTCAATGAAAAGCAGGTAAACCCTGGAACAGATGATGCGGCTCCTACAGAGCCCTGATCTCAACATCATTGAGTCTCTCTGGGATTACTTGAATATACAGGAAGATTTGTGCAAGCATACATCCATAGAAAATCTGTGGCTAGTTCTCCATGTTTAGCTCAATCTCCCAGTCAAGTTCCTTCAAAACTGTGTGCAAAGTGTACCTAATATAATTGATAATTTGATTTTGATTGGAAGGCAAAGGGTGGTCACACCAAATATTGACTTGATTTAGATTTCTATTTTGTTCATTTACTTTGCATTTTGTTAATTGATAAACTTAAATTATTAACTTTTCTATTTTTGAAAGCATTCTTGCTTTGCAGCTCTTATTTCCATGCCTACCTAAAATTTTTGAACAGTACCATGTTTTTGTTAGGCAATAGTTCAAAGTAATTTATAATATAGATTAATAAACTTTTGGGTTAACCTTCTTATTATGTGTGTTTTTAGGAGGGCCAACATTTTTCTAATGACCTCTTGTATCTTGAAGGTTGATTGAAATCCCTCTTAATTAGACCATTGTGACATACATTATAATTTAAAGACTAACCTGAAGTGTAGATTGATGACAAGTAGGTAGTTGTATTGTAGTTAAGCTCCCATTTCACATAATTGCAATAAACTGGCTTGATTTCTTATCATACTTGAGTTTGATACTAACCTTGTATCTTTTGGTGGGAAGGAATTGGGTTGTCTATGTGTCTTCACAATAAATACAGGGCTTGCTTAAAGCTGTAAATGTACATCATTAATTATCTGTCTTTTCGGTAGCTATGATACACGCTCCAGGCTTCCAATTGAACTACTTTTGTGTATATAATAACTTCTTCTTCATGTTGGTTTCATTTTTTATATTGTAGATAAATGCAAATTAAAAAGACAGGCAAGTATGTGATTAACTTTGCAGGAATGGGGAACAAGAGAAGAAAAATTAAGAAATCCTTAGATGATTTGCAAATTAAGAGCTCAGAGAAAAATTGAAAGCATCAGGTTTTTTTTTACCAGCTTCTAATATAATCACTTCAACATCAGTTAAACTATATGCTCTTTTGAAAATGTGTGTAGAATATTGTTAAATCAACAGGGTGCTGAGAAAGGTTGGGAACGTTGAAATGCCACTGTATTAGGTCTAGGAAAGAGAAGAACAAGAATCATTACTGTAAATTGTACACTTTTCAATGATTGCATTAAATCACAATATCTCAAAGGAATACTTGATGGAAAATGTTCCCATTGTAGTAATACCACTTTGCTGGTAGCACAGCGTACTAAAAATCTGTCATGACAAAAACTGCTGTAATTTAAGCAATTGTAGTGTCACACATTACATTTATCTCAATGATCACACAAATGATCATGTTATTACCGTGATTTTGATATTCTATATAGTGTAGGGAAATACAGGGTGATGCAGGGAAAGCCACAGATGAGCGGGGGCGCCATTTATTGTTGACTCTTAGGGTGCCAACGGCAAGGCTAAACAGCTATATCAAAATAGGATAACACTATAGTATGTTAGGTTTTGCCCGGTTTTACAAAAACACTTACCAATACCTACCAGTTGAAGGAATATTTTTTGCATTGTATTGTTTTGTTTTTCTTCTCTATATTTTAATGCATAGTTATTAAAATTGTATTACTATGCAGATGCACAAATATGTTGTGGCTAATATACAAATATATATATCCATACATATGTACACTGTGACTCAGCACACTGCGATTAATGTATACCTGAATCTGAATTCCACTATACTTATACATGGTCTGCAGTTAAATATCTCAAGTATAGATATACAGTGCCCTGCGAAAGCATTCGGCTCCCTGGAACTTTTCAACCTTTTCCCACATATCATGCTTCAAACATAAAGATACCAAATGTAAATTTTTGGTGAAGAATCAACAACAAGTGGAACACAATTGTGAAGTTGAACAAAATTTATTGGTTATTTTAAATTTTTGTGAAAATTCAAAAACTGAAAAGTGGGCTGTGCAATATTATTCGGCCCCTTTAACTTAATACTTTGTTGCCCCACCTTTTGCTGCGATTACAGCTGCAAGTCACTTGGGGTAAGTCTCTATCAGTTTTGTACATCGAGAGGCTTAAATCCTTGCCCATTCTTCCTTGGCAACCAGCTCGAGCTCAGTGAGGTTTGATGGAGATCATTTTTGAACAGCAGTTTTCAGCTCTTTCCACAGATTATCAATTGGATTGAGGTTTGGACTTTAACTTGGCCATTCTAACACCTGGATACATTTATTTGTGAACCATTCCATTGTAGATTTTGCTTTATGTTTGGGATCATTGTCTTGTTGGAAGACAAATGACCGTCTTAATTGACAGTGGGGATGGTGTGTTCAGGGTGATGAGCTGGGTTGCCTTTACGCCAAACATATCGTTTGTCATTTTTGCCAAAAAGTTACATTTTGGTTTCATCCGACCAGAGCACCTTCTTCCACATGTTTGATGTGTCTCTGTTAGGGTTGGCGGAACGCACCGAGTACATATATAAGTAATAATAGGTGCATTCGCTACCCAGGGTACACCGTGCAGGAGAGTAACCTGCTGCTAGAATTGGCAGCACTATATGGGGGTATAAGCGAACTCTGTTACTTCACAGAATCGCATAGATAGGAAAATGCTGTGCCCTGTTAACCTCACAGAGGATCACAACTGAGCAGAGAGCAACCATTGGTAACGCAGTCAACAAAGTACACAAAACTCCTTGCCGGAGGTGCCGGTATTCTAGGGGCTTATTTCAGCCAAGCCCTGAATTCAAACACACAAAACTCCTAACCAGAGGTGCCGGTATTCTAAGGGCTTATTTCAGCCAACCCTGACCTTATGCAGACATGACACTAAAGCAGCAAAGCTCATGACATAGGTTGATACTAGTGCCATGCGAACCTTTTATAGCTGCAGCAGACAAGGACCTTCCTAGTGGTCCAATAGGAACTGCAACAGGACCTAAGCATGTGACCCCCGACCTCCAATGGGAGGTCGTCCAGTGGGCATGCTCAGTATGGGAAAAGCAGGACTTAATCCCAGAAAGACCTACTTTCTGCTGAACATTGCTGGCTACAAAGGTAGAGCCTGCAAGGGCAGTAGTAACCAGTCGTCCAGTATCAGACTGAGCCAGATGCTGGGACCGATGTCTCCGCTGAGCAGGTTCCACTGCGGCTGGCGGAGAGTGAGAGACTGCAGCAGACATGGTTCGAGATTCCCCCTGTGCAACTCGACATCTAACAGGTGGCTTGTTGCAAACTTTAAATTACACTTTTTATTGATAGCTTTGAGAACTGGCTTTCTTCTTGCCACTCTTCCATAAAGGCCAGATTTGTGCAGTGTACGACTGATTGTTGTCCTATGGACAGACTGTTCCACCTCAGCTGTAGATCTCTGCAGTTCATCCAGAGTGATCATGGGCCTCTTAGCTGCATCTCTGACCAGTCTTCTCCTTGTTTGAAATGAAAGTTTAGAGGGACGGCCGGGTCTTGGTAGATTTGCAGTGGTATGATACACCTTCCATTTCAATATGATCGTTTGCACAGTGATCCTTGGGATGTTTAAAGTTTTGGAAATCATTTTTTATCCAAATCCGGCTTTAAACTTCTCCACAACAGTATCACAGATGTATAAACATATACGTCAGTAAATAATATAAATTCGGGCGACTCAACAATAATACTGCTAAACCGGAGACCCCTAGACTTCCACAGGAAGCGGCAACACATACATGCGAAACGCGCGTTGGGGTCTAGATCCAGCTGCCAGACGGGACACTCTGTGATTTATGGGTAATTAACCCTTTATTTGTTCACCTTGTTTTCACATGGTACTATCCGGTTATATTTAATGTATGGTAGCTGTAAGGGCATTGTTAGTGCTATTGTGCATATATTACGCCCAGTGTGCCTGCCATGCATCCGGGTTACTAGTACCCTGGTGTATACATTTAAAACTATGCATGTACTGTGATGTATTACTTTTTTCTGTGCCACGATCTGTTGCATCTGGATCTTTGTATCCATGGATGCAGTCACATTTTTTTCATTTGTTTTTTCACTGTATATGACATGTATGATTTCTTTTTAATATTTAATAAATGTGTTTTGCTAGTACCTTTTTTGGCAATTGTTTGGCTGGTATATCTCCGGTTTAGCAGTATCACGGATGTGCCTGTTGTGTTCCTTGGTCTTCATGATGCACTCTGCGCTTCAAACAGAACCCTGAGACTATCAGAGAGCAGGTGCATTTATACGGAGACTTGATTACACACAGTTGGATTATATTTATCATCATTAGGCATTTAGGACAACATTGGATCATTCAGAGATCCACAATGAACTTCTGGAGTGAGTTTGCTGCACTGAAAGTAAAGGGGCCAACTAATATTGCATGCCCCACTTTTCAGTTTTTGAATTTCCCAAAAAAATTAAAATAACCAATAAATTTCGTTCAACTTCACAATTGTGTTCCACTTGTGTTAGGAGTCGAGTTTCCTCTGCTGCACAGGGGGAGTCTCGATCCGTCTCCGCTGCGGTCTCCCATTCTCCTCCAGCCGCAGTGGAGTCTGCTCAGCGGGGACATCAATCCCAGCGTCTCGCTCAGTCTGACTCTGTGCGAAGAGTTGCTGCTGCTTTTCCTGCTTCTGCCATTGAAGCCAGTGCTGGGCAGCGGCGAGTGGACGTTTCTGGATCTAAGTCCTTATTTGCACACACTGAGCATGCCCAGGGCAAGATCTCCTGTTGGAGATCGAGGGTCACATGCTCAGGTACTGCAGCACATCCCATTGGTCCTTTTGGCAGGTCCTGAAAGGGCAAAAACTTCTGTAGCTGTTTCCTGTGCTGCAGCTATATAAAATGCGCATGACCGCACGGCCATGCGCTAGTATTGTCTTGTAAATATGTGTGTGTGTAGATGGATATATGTCGAAGGATGAAAGCTCCTAAATATCCCTCCCTAGTGTTGTTGACTGTTTGCGGATGATGTTAGCTATCTAGCGCCCGACTAGCCATCTGCACAATACACACATAACAGCGTCTAGTTGCTGTGACCGCCTGTACGGCACCGTGCGCTTTCCTTACCCAAGCCTAGGTGGTTAGCGGCGTCCGTTTGTGCGGCACCGCACACACTCTTGTGCCTTAATATTATTATTTAGTTTCCTTACACACCCAGTTGCGGTGTTGTGCCAGCAAGGGTCTAATCGGACTTCAATCCTAGTTGGGCTTGAGTTCGCTGACTCCTTGCTCGCACTCTATGTGCGGTACCGCGGTCCTGTGACGCAACAGGATCGCTTCCTTCACGCAGGGTGTAGTTAACCCGTGCGTGAATACTTGCAGTACCGCCATATAGTCCATCTTACTAGCAGCAGGGTTTTTCCTGCACGGTGGACCTCGGACTGCGAACGCACCTAGTTCCATTTCATTTTGTACTTGGTGCGTTCCGCCAGTCCTTAACATAATACTAGCGCCAAGGTCTGGCTAGTAAATGATGGACGATCAGCGTTCACAGCGGTACATCCAGCAGCTGGAGGGAAGGTTGGCGGCTCTTGAGCGTTCAACCTCAGCTGTGGATGTCACTGCTGTCGCTGTTCAGGCTGCTAGTGTTGCTGCAGCCACATTGTCCACTGCTGCTCCTGTCCCGACTCTAACTCGCCTCCCGCTTCCAGAGAAATTCTCTGGTGACAGTAAGTCTTGTAGGGGTTTCGTGAGTCATGCGCCAAAAATAAGTCTCCTCGACAACGGCCGTCTGGGTTACTCTATCCCTTGCCGGTCGCAGACAGGCCCTGGGAGATGGTCGGGATGGACTTTGTGGTAGGTTTGCCCAAGTCTCGCGGCTGTACCATCATTTGGGTTGTTACCGATCATTTCTCGAAAATGGTGCATTTGGTCCCGCTCCCACGGTTACCTTCTGCACGGGCCTTGGCAGCGTTGTTCATAAGACACGTCTTCCGCCTACACGGCATGCCAGACAAAATTGTCAGTGACCGGGGTCCCCAGTTTGCGTCTCGGTTTTGGAGAGAGCTTTGTCGTCTTCTCAGCATTGAGTTAAATCTCTCTTCCGCATATCATCCCGAGACGAATGGGTTGGTGGAGAGGGCCAATCAGACTCTGGTCACATATCTGCGACATTTTGTTTCTGCCAGGCAGGATGACTGGGCATCTTTATTACCATGGGCAGAGTTCGCCCTTAATAACGCTGTAGCTGACTCCACCGGTCAGACCCCTTTCCTCCTTAATTACGGCCAGCATCCGCGGGTTCCTGTGCCTATGCCCGTGTCCTCTGCTGACTCCAGGGTGGCAGACTGGGCAGTGGAGGCACGGGACATTTGGGACCGCACTCAGGATGCCATTCGGGCCTCGAAGGAGAGAATGAGGTCCTCCGCCGATGCACATCGGCACCCTGCCCCGACCTTTGCTCCTGGCGATTTAGTGTGGCTCTCCGCCCGTAACATCAGGCTGCGTGTAGAGTCCACTAAGTTTGCACCTCGCTACTTGGGTCCCTTCAAGGTCCTCGAACAGGTTAATCCTGTGGTCTATCGTTTGGCTCTTCCGCCACGCCTGGGTATCACCGACACCTTTCATGTGTCCCTCTTGAAACCCGTGTATATGTCCCGGTTCTCCGAGTCATCTGCTGGGACATCGGGTTCGTCTACGGACGATTATGAGGTGAACGCTATTTTGGGGTGCAAGGTGGTACGTGGCAAAAAATTTTATTTGGTAGACTGGAAGAGTTATGGCCCCGAGGACAGGTCCTGGGAGCCTGTTGAGCACATTCGGGCCCCGCAGCTCATTGCTGCCTTCGAACGTAGCGAGGCCCAAGGAGGGGGGGCCCTAGGAGGGGGGTAATGTTAGGAGTCGAGTTTCCTCTGCTGCACAGAGGGAGTCTCGATCCGTCTCCGCTGCGGTCTCCCATTCTCCTCCAGCCGCAGTGGAGTCTGCTCAGCGGGGACGTCGATCCCAGCGTCTCGCTCAGTCTGACTCTGTGCGAAGAGTTACTGCTGCTTTTCCTGCTTCTGCCATTGAAGCCAGTGCTGGGCAGCGGCGAGTGGACATTTCTGGATCTAAGTCCTTATTTGCACACACTGAGCATGCCCAGGGCAAGATCTCCTGTTGGAGATCGAGGGTCACATGCTCAGGTACTGCAGCACATACCATTGGTCCTTTTGGCAGGTCCTGAAAGGGCAAAAACTTCTGTAGCTGTTTCCTGTGCTGCAGCTATATAAACTGCGCATGACCGCACGGCCATGCGCTAGTATTGTCTTGTAAATATGTGTGTGTGTAGATGGATGTATGTCGAAGGATGAAAGCTCCTAAATATCCCTCCCTAGTGTTGTTGACTGTTTGCGGATGATGGTAGCTATCTAGCGCCCGACTAGCCATCTGCACAATACACACATAACAGCGTCTAGTTGCTGTGACCGCCTGTACGGCGCCGTGCGCTTTCCTTACCCAAGCCTGGGTGGTTAGCGGCGTCCGTTTGTGCGGCACCGCACGCACTCTTGTGCCTTAATATTATTATTTAGTTTCCTTACACACCCAGTTGCGGTGTTGTGCCAGCAAGGGTCTAATCGGACTTCAATCCTAGTTGGGCTTGAGTTCGCTGACTCCTTGCTCGCACTCTATGTGCGGTACCGCGGTCCTGTGACGCAACAGGATCGCTTCCTTCACGCAGGGTGTAGTTAACCCGTGCGTGAATACTTGCAGTACCGCCATATAGTCCATCTTACTAGCAGTAGGGTTTTTCCTGCACGGTGGACCTCGGACTGCGAACGCACCTAGTTCCATTTCATTTTGTACTTGGTGCGTTCCGCCAGTCCTTAACAACTTGTTGTTGATTCTTCACCAAAAATTTACATTTGGTATCTTTATGTTTGAAGCATGATGTGTGGGAAAAGGTTGAAAAGTTCCAGGGAGCCGAATACTTTCGCAAGGCACTGTAACTAATTTAGGGAATCTTTATTAATATTATTATTTTTTGCGGTTTTTATAGCACTACTCACACTTCACAGCGCTTTACAGATATCACTTTCTCCATTGGGGCTCACACTCCTAATTCCATATCAGTGTGTCTTTGAATTGTGGTAGGAAACAAAAAGGAAACCTGTTGTGAATTCTGTGGCTGAGTTCACTTCTTTGGTCACAAGTGGTATTGCAGTCTCTGGGCTTCCTCCCTCAGGTGTTTTGGTGAGCTCGTTGGCTGCCTTGCTATTTAGCTCCACCTGAGTCTGTCTTCCTTGCTCCTTGTCAATGTTCCAGTGTTGGATCTGAGCTACTGCATCTTTCCTTGGGCCTGCTGCTCTGCTAGATAAGTGCTTCTAGTTTGTTTTCTGTTTTTTCTGTCCAGCTTGCTATTAACTTTTGCTGGAAGCTCTGAGAAGCAAAGGGGTGCACCGCCGTGCTGTTAGTTCGGCACGGTGGGTCTTTTTGCCCCTTTGCGTGGTTTTCGTTTTAGGGTTTTTTGTAGACTGCATAGTTCTCTTTGCTATCCTCGCTCTGTCTAGAATATCGGGCCTCACTTTGCTGAATCTATTTCATTCCTACGTTTGTCTTTTCATCTTGCTAACAGTCATTATATGTGGGGGGCTGCCTATTCCTTTGGGGTATTTCTCTGAGGTAAGTCAGGCTTGTATTTCTATCTTCAGGCTAGTCAGCTCCTCAGGCAGTGCCGAGTTGCATAGGTAGTGATAGGCGCAATCCACTGCTGCTTATAGTTGTGTGAGGATAGATCAGGTACTGCAGTCTACAGAGATTCCACGTCTCAGAGCTCGTCCTATTGTTTTTGGTTATTGCCAGATCTCTGTATGTGCGCTGATTACTGCACGCTGTGTTGCCTGATTGCCAGCCATAACAGTACAAGGAGCCACACCAATGATTCCCAATAGAGGGAAAAAAGAAATCCTGACATCATTTTTTTTTCTTAGCTCTGTCTTCTGTCTTTTTTTTCCCCTAGACATTAGAGTGCTTCAGGACACAGCTGTGGACATGGATATTCAGGCTCTGTGCTCCTCAATGGATAATCTCGTTGTAAATGTACAAAAGATTCAAGATACTATTGATCAGAAATCTATGTTAGAACCAAGAATTCCGATTCCTGATTTGTTTTTTGGTGACAGAACTAAGTTCCTGAGCTTCAGAAATAATTGTAAGCTATTTTTGGCCTTGAAACCTCATTCTTCTGGTAATCCTATTCAACAGGTTTTGATTATTATTTCTTTTTTGCGCGGCGACCCACAGGACTGGGCGTTTTCTCTTGCACCAGGAGATTCTGCATTGAGTAATGTTGATGCATTTTTCCAGGCGCTGGGATTGCTTTACGATGAGCCTAATTCAGTGGATCAGGCTGAGAAAAATCTGCTGGCTTTATGCCAGGGTCAGGATGATGTAGAAGTATATTGTCAGAAATTTAGGAAGTGGTCAGTACTCACTCTGTGGAATGAATCTGCACTAGCGGCTTTGTTCAGAAAGGGTCTCTCTGAAGCTCTTAAGGATGTCATGGTGGGATTTCCTATGCCTGCTGGTTTGAATGAGTCTATGTCCTTGGCCATTCAGATCGGTCGTCGCTTGCGCGAGCGTAAATTTGTGCACCATCTGGCGGTATTGTCTGAGAGTAAACCTGAGCCTATGCAGTGCGACAGGACTATGACTAAAGTAGAACGGCAAGAACACAGACGTCTGAACAGACTGTGTTTCTATTGTGGTGATTCTACTCATGCTATTTCTAATTGTCCTAAACGCACTAGGCGGTTCGATAGCTCTGCCGTTATTGGTACTGTACAGTCCAAATTCCTTTTGTCCATTACCTTAATGTGCTCTTTGTCATCGTATTCTGTCATGGCGTTTGTGGATTCAGGCGCTGCCCTGAATCTGATGGATTTGGATTATGCTAAACGTTGTGGATTTTTCTTGGAGCCTTTGCGGTGTCCTATTCCGTTGAGAGGAATTGATGCTACACCTTTGGCCAAGAATAAGCCTCAGTACTGGGCCCAGCTGACCATGTGCATGGCTCCTGCACATCAGGAAGTTATTCGCTTTCTGGTACTGCATAATTTGCATGATGTGGTCGTGTTGGGGTTGCCATGGCTACAAACCCATAATCCAGTATTGGATTGGAACTCTATGTCGGTATCCAGCTGGGGTTGTCAGGGAGTACATGGTGATGTTCCATTTTTGTCTATTTCGTCATCCATTCCTTCTGACATCCCAGAGTTCTTGTCTGACTTTCAGGATGTATTTGAAGAGTCCAAGTCTGATGCCCTACCTCCGCATAGGAATTGTGATTGTGCTATCGATTTGATTCCTGGTAATAAATTCCCTAAGGGTCGTTTATTTAATTTGTCCGTACCTGAACACACTGCTATGCGCAGTTATGTGAAGGAGTCCCTGGAGAAGGGACATATTCGCCCATCGTCGTCACCATTGGGAGCAGGGTTCTTTTTTGTAGCCAAGAAGGATGGTTCGCTAAGACCGTGTATTGATTACCGCCTTCTTAATAAGATCACTGTTAAGTTTCAGTATCCCTTGCCATTGATTTCTGACTTGTTTGCTCGGATTAAGGGGGCTAGTTGGTTTACTAAGATTGATCTTCGTGGTGCGTATAATCTGGTGAGAATCAGGCAGGGAGATGAATGGAAAACGGCATTTAATACGTCCGAGGGTCATTTTGAGTATCTGGTGATGCCGTTCGGACTTGCCAATGCTCCATCTGTTTTTCAGTCTTTTATGCATGACATTTTCCGTGAGTATCTGGATAAATTCTTGATTGTTTACTTGGATGACATTTTGATCTTCTCAGATGATTGGGAGTCTCATGTGAAGCAGGTCAGAATGGTTTTCCAGGTACTGCGTGCTAATTCCTTGTTCGTGAAGGGATCAAAGTGTCTCTTCGGTGTGCAGAAAGTTTCATTTTTGGGGTTCATCTTTTCCCCTTCTACTATCGAGATGGATCCGGTTAAGGTTCAGGCCATCCAGGATTGGACTCAGCCGACATCTCTAAAAAGTCTGCAGAAATTCCTGGGCTTTGCTAATTTTTATCGTCGCTTCATCTGTAATTTTTCTAGCATTGCCAGACCATTGACCGATTTGACCAAGAAGGGTGCTGATTTGGTTAATTGGTCTTCTGCTGCCGTGGAAGCTTTTCAGGAGTTGAAGCGTCGTTTTTGCTGTGCCCCTGTGTTGTGTCAACCTGATGTTTCTCTTCCGTTCCAGGTCGAGGTTGATGCTTCTGAGATTGGTGCAGGGGCGGTTTTGTCACAGAGAGGTTCTGGTTGCTCAGTGTTCAAACCATGTGCTTTCTTTTCCAGGAAATTTTCTGCTGCTGAGCGTAATTATGATGTGGGCAACCGAGAGTTGCTGGCCATGAAGTGGGCATTCGAGGAGTGGCGTCATTGGCTTGAGGGTGCTAAGCATCGCGTGGTGGTTTTGACTGATCATAAGAACCTTACTTATCTTGAGTCTGCCAAGCGCTTGAATCCTAGACAGGCTCGTTGGTCGTTATTTTTTGCTCGTTTTGATTTTGTGATTTCATACCTTCCGGGCTCTAAAAATGTGAAGGCGGATGCTCTGTCTAGGAGTTTTGTGCCCGACTCTCCGGGGTTATCTGAGCCGGCGAGTATCCTCAAGGAAGGAGTCATTGTGTCTGCCATCTCCCCTGATTTGCGGAGAGTGTTGCAGAAATTTCAGGCTAATAAACCTGATCGTTGTCCGGCCGAGAAACTGTTCGTCCCTGATAGGTGGACTAGTAAAGTTATCTCTGAACTTCATTGTTCGGTGCTGGCCGGTCATCCAGGAATCTTTGGTACCAGGGAGTTGGTTGCTAGATCCTTCTGGTGGCCGTCTCTGTCACGGGATGTGCGTGCTTTTGTGCAGTCCTGTGGAATTTGTGCTAGGGCTAAGCCCTGCTGTTCACGTGCCAGTGGGTTGCTTTTGCCCTTGCCGGTCCCGAAGAGGCCTTGGACACATATTTCGATGGATTTCATTTCTGACCTTCCCGTTTCTCAAAAAATGTCGGTCATTTGGGTGGTCTGTGATCGCTTTTCTAAAATGGTCCATCTGGTGCCCTTGGTTAAATTGCCTTCCTCCTCTGATTTGGTGCCTTTGTTCTTCCAGCATGTGGTTCGTTTACATGGCATTCCTGAGAATATTGTTTCTGACAGAGGTTCCCAGTTTGTCTCGAGGTTCTGGCGAGCCTCTTGTGGTAGGATGGACATTGACCTATCTTTCTCCTCGGCCTTCCATCCTCAGACTAATGGCCAGACCGAACGAACCAATCAGACCTTGGAAACATATCTGAGATGTTTTGTTTCCGCTGACCAGGATGATTGGGTGTCATTTTTGCCGTTGGCTGAGTTCGCCCTTAATAATCGGGCCAGCTCGGCTACCTTGGTCTCTCCATTTTTCTGCAATTCTGGGTTCCATCCTCGTTTCTCTTCAGGACAGGTTGAGTCTTCGGACTGTCCTGGTGTGGATTCTGTGGTGGACAGGTTGCAGCAGATCTGGACTCAGGTAGTGGACAATTTGACCTTGTCCCAGGAGAAGGCTCAGCTTTTCGCTAATCGCAGACGCCGTGTGGGACCCCGACTTCGTGTTGGGGATCTGGTTTGGTTATCTTCTCGTCATATTCCTATGAAGGTTTCCTCTCCTAAATTTAAACCTCGTTTTATTGGTCCGTATAGGATTTCTGAGATTCTCAATCCGGTGTCTTTTCGTCTGACCCTCCCAGACTCCTTTTCCATACATAATGTATTCCATAGGTCGTTATTGAGGAGATACGTGGCACCTATGGTTCCATCTGTGGAGCCTCCTGCCCCTGTTTTGGTGGAGGGGGAATTGGAGTATATTGTGGAGAAGATTTTGGATTCTCGTGTCTCTAGACGGAAACTCCAGTATCTGGTCAAATGGAAGGGTTATGCTCGGGAAGATAATTCCTGGGTTTTTGCCTCTGATGTCCATGCCCCAGATCTTGTTCGTGCCTTTCATGTGGCTCATCCTGGTCGGCCTGGGGGTTCTGGTGAGGGTTCGGTGACCCCTCCTCAAGGGGGGGGTACTGTTGTGAATTCTGTGGCTGAGTTCACTTCTGTGGTCACAAGTGGTATTGCAGTCTCTGGGCTTCCTCCCTCAGGTGTTTTGGTGAGCTCGTTGGCTGCCTTGCTATTTAGCTCCACCTGAGTCTGTCTTCCTTGCTCCTTGTCAATGTTCCAGTGTTGGATCTGAGCTACTGCATCTTTCCTTGGGCCTGCTGCTCTGCTAGATAAGTGCTTCTAGTTTGTTTTCTGTTTTTTCTGTCCAGCTTGCTATTAACTTTTGCTGGAAGCTCTGAGAAGCAAAGGGGTGCACCGCCGTGCTGTTAGTTCGGCACGGTGGGTCTTTTTGCCCCTTTGCGTGGTTTTCGTTTTAGGGTTTTTTGTAGACTGCATAGTTCTCTTTGCTATCCTCGCTCTGTCTAGAATATCGGGCCTCACTTTGCTGAATCTATTTCATTCCTACGTTTGTCTTTTCATCTTGCTAACAGTCATTATATGTGGGGGGCTGCCTATTCCTTTGGGGTATTTCTCTGAGGTAAGTCAGGCTTGTATTTCTATCTTCAGGCTAGTCAGCTCCTCAGGCAGTGCCGAGTTGCATAGGTAGTGATAGGCGCAATCCACTGCTGCTTATAGTTGTGTGAGGATAGATCAGGTACTGCAGTCTACAGAGATTCCACGTCTCAGAGCTCGTCCTATTGTTTTTGGTTATTGCCAGATCTCTGTATGTGCGCTGATTACTGCACGCTGTGTTGCCTGATTGCCAGCCATAACAGAAACCCATGAGAACATACTAAGGGTGTGTTGTCATTTCCTGAGCAATTTTGGCATTCAGCAGTTTCTTGAAAGTTTTTCCCATGGTTTTTGGGATGTCTTTTTTTACAGTCACTATTCAGAGAAATGTAATTGGTAGGTCAATTTAATACAGCCCTGATTGTTAAGGACCATAGCAAGAGAATGTTGTGGAGAGGGGGAAATAAACCAGGCACTTTAATCCTGGGTGAACAAAAATTGTATCATAGTTAGAGAGTTCTTTTCAAACAAATACAAAAAAAACCAGTTGATTTCTGTAAAATTGTGGTTAATAATAATAATAATAATAATAATCTTTATTTTTATATAGCGCTAACATATTCCGCAGCGCTTTACAGTTTTACACACATTATCATCACTGTCCCCAATGGGGCTCACAATCTAGAATCCCTATCAGTATGTCTTTGGAATGTGGGAGGAAACCGGAGTGCCCGGAGGAAACCCACGCAAACACGGAGAGAACATACAAACTCTTTGCAGATGTTGTCCTGGGTGGGATTAGAACCCAGGACCCCAGCGCTGCAAGGCTGCCCGTGGTTTATCATAGTTAACACGTTTCAATTTGTTTTATATTAAATTGATCTTTTTCACATTTAAATATGGATTGTGTTGCCTTGGTACAATTATATTAATGTACCAAACACTCATCTGTATTCCTGTATTACTTTAAGCATAATCAGTCATATTTGCCACATTTTAGCTTGCATTAATTCACCGACACTTTTTTTTCATATATATTTAAGAGGCGGATGGGAGCTGCTATAGCTCAGCTTTAATATCAAAGTGACAAATAACAAGATAAGTCAAAACAATATTCCTACAATGGCTTCACATTCATAGTTATGATAACAAGCTGTCATTGAGCACCAGATAAGTCACTTTTGTGCTCCCAAAGTAAGTACACGCATATACAGTCTGACAGTCTCAGCCAAGTTACCAAACACATAGAACAAACGCAGTTTATTTTTAGTGCATTTACTGGGCATAAATTGGTTACGTTAACTTAAAGTGAATCTCCACCTTCTATCATTTTGTTTTTGGGTTCAGGATTCTGATATGATTTCTTTCTTCATATTTGTCTTCAGTAGTCAGAGCTTTTCCTGGTTACATTTTGATATAAATCTCTTACAAAGATTTAAAGAGAACCTGCCATCAGGATTATCTACCCCAAACTAATAGTGTGCATATAAAAAGGCACAATAAGAGCTTTCTCATGTGAGCGTATACATTCATCTGACTTGTGCTATCTGATGTTTGATCTGATAACACTCAGATCAATGTTATTCTATGGGGCAGTGCTGATCAGAGTTTTGTTTTCTCATACCGATTCGTCATAAGAATCATACTATGCTCCGATTTGCAGCAAAAATTGAATGTCACATACCCGTTCAAGTCCATGGGTGCTTAGTTTCTGCAGACTCCCAAAATGGAAAAGATGGAGAAATTTTGTTTTCCATCTTCTCCTCCTCCTGTGTCTGGTCCAAAAGACGGGTTAACACCAAGCAGACACTTTGATCAAACTCAGATCAGAGTTTGAGCTTTGTGTTATTAAGATAACCAAACTGATTCTCTCACATGAGAGAATTTACACTATTGTGAGAGCTCCCTAATGCTGATTAAATCCTTGCTTATATAAATCCATTTGGCTGTTTTATAAAAATCTATAGGTGAATTTGTGTGGTAATTAGTTGTAAGTGCAATGGGATGGGAATATGCACTTGCAGTTTTCCTGCTTCTCTTCCTATTTCCCACCTGTTTCCTGCCTCTTGTGTCTGACTGACAGATCAATGAAACAGGAGTGAATAGGAAGAATAGTGGGCAATATGGCGAGAGGGCAGGAGAGCTGCAAGTGCGTTGTCCAACTCCACTGCACTTGCAATTCATTAGCAAACATTTTCAATTATGGAATTCACTACAACACAAAAAAGATTTTAATAAGCAAGGTAAGGATTTAATCAACTTTAAAGCACCTTTATATACATGCCATTAGTTTGGAGTATAAATTCATGATGACAGGTTCTCTATATAGTATGCATACACATGAGAAAGCTCTTAATTGATTGGTTGAGCTTTCATGTATTAATCAATAGGAAAGGGGTGAAATCCACTGCCAGACATTTCTGGTAACTTGATTTCCCCATGAATGAATAAAATTGGACATTTTTTTTGCCAGCTTTACGCTAATGTGTATGGGGTCATATTTAGATTTTAAAGGTATTTTCTGTATTGTGGTTAAGTTAAGCCTCTAAACTAAATAGCTGTTAGCCAAAATATGGTTTTACTGTTTGTTTGGCCAACACCTATCTCTCTTGGCACCTCCATACAAAAGATTCTGGTGTTTTGATGGTCATCCTCACACATTTCCATTGACCGATAAATAAAATGTATGAGTTTTAGAAAATGGCAACACAAACTAAATATTCTTGACAAAGTTATGTTTTGCAATAATTATTTATAAGAATCACTTTGTAATGATGTTTTACTATACAATAAACATCATAAAAACTAAGCCCAAAAAGGAATGGCAAAATTGCAGTTTTTTTCACCATTTTCTATCTACTTTCACACATTTTTTTTTCAATGTTCAACGCAATATATGGTAAAATAAATGATGACTTTCAATTCTTCAACTTGTCCCACACAAACAAGCTTTTCTGTGTTGACAAAAAAATTAAACCCTTCAAGACATCTGCCATAAATGGATGGCGCAAGTCAGAAGTGGTTGTTATGAGCAGGCTCATGGAGTGAGCCCGCCCCATACTCGGCAGATGATGGCTGTGTATTACAGCCAGGACTTGCATCTAACAATCGCGGGTGTTAAATGCCGCTGTCAACTCTAACTTCTGATAGCATTATTTAACACTCACTGGCATGTCGGCATGCCTGTGACATAATTGTGAGTCACTGATGAGTTGCTATGACAGATGGGGATCTGCTGAAACCCCCCCAGACTTGTCATTATGAAGCTCCTTTTAAACTCTGCCTGTGACCAAGCTTCCAAGGGGACCATGCTTTCTGCTACATGAACTGTACTATATATAACCCAAGCGATCAGACAATCGCAGCTTCAAGTCCCCTAAAGGGACTAATAAGAAAAGTGAAAAGTAAAAAAGTATTATAAAATATGAAAAAAATAAAAAAGCATAAAGTTCAAATTAAGCCCATTTTGCTGCATTAAAAATAAAGATATGTAAAAGAAATACACTTACGTGATATTGCCACATTCAGAAAAGTAAGACCTATCAAAATATAAAAATAATTACCCTGATCGTTAAACGCCATAAACAAAAAAAAAATCAAGAACACCAGTAAAACCTTTTTTTTGGTAGCTGCAATGCCAAAAAAAAAATACTGTGGCAAGCGAACAAAATGTCAAATCTATCCCAATACGGCATAATTTAAAACGATCTCTCATCCTTTAAAAAATAAGCAATCATACAGCTTCACCGATGTGTCTCAGAAAATGGCGACACAACCCAAAAATTTTTTCCTTGCAAACTTCTGATTTTTTTTCAACAATAAGATAATAAAAAAACTGGACACGTTTTGGAATCGCCATAACATTGATGCACGGAATCATATTGCAAGGTCATTTTTACCACAAAATGTACACCATAAAAACCATTACCAAAAAACAATTTCAGTTTTGCCTTTTTCACCATTTCTCCCCACTTGGATTTTTTTCTGTTTTTCAATACACTATGTGCTAAAACGAATGATGTCATTCAAAAGCACAAATCTTCCTACAAAAAACCAAGGCCTTCTATGTATGTGGACATTAACCCCTTAAGCCCCGAGGGTGGTTTGCACGTTAATGACCGGGCCAATTTTTACAATTCTGACCACTGTCCCTTTATGAGGTTATAACTCTGGAACGCTTCAACGGATCTTGGCGATTCTGACATTGTTTTCTCGTGACATATTGTACTTCATTTTAGTAGTAACATTTATTCGATATAACTTGCGTTTATTTGTGAAAAAAACGGAAATTTGGCGAAAATTTTGAAAATTTCGCAATTTTCCAACTTTAAATTTTTATGCCCTTAAATCACAGAGATATGTCACGCAAAATACTTAATAAGTAACATTTCCCACATGTCTCCTTTACATCAGCACAATTTTGGAACCAAAATTTTTTTTTGTTAGGGAGTTATAAGGGTTCAAAGTTGACCAGCAATTTCTCATTTTTGCAACACCATTTTTTTTTAGGGACCACATCTCATTTGATGTCATTTTGAGGGGTCTATATGATAGAAAATACCCAAGTGTGACACCATTCTAAAAACTGCACCCCTCAAGGTGCTCAAAACCACATTCAAGAAGTTTATTAACCCTTCAGGGGTTTCACAGGAATTTTTGGAATGTTTAAATAAAAATGAATATTTAACTTTTTTTCACACAAAATTTATTTCAGCTCCAATTTGTTTTATTTTACCAAGGGTAACAGGATAAAATGGATGCCAAACATTGTTGTACAATCTGTACTGAGTACGCTGATACCCCATATGTGGGGGTAAACCACTGTTTGGGCGCATGGCAGAGCTCGGAAGGGAAGGAGCGCCATTTGACTTTTAAATGCAAAATTGACAGGAATTGAGATGGGACACCATGTTGCATTTGGAGAGCCACTGATGTGCCTAAACATTGAAACCCCCCACAAGTGACACCATTTTGGAAAGTAGACACCCTAAGGAACTTATCTAGATGTGTGGTGACCACTTTGACCCACCAATTGCTTCACAGAAGTTTATAATGCAGAGCCGTAAAAATAAAAAATCATATTTTTTCACAAAAATGATCTTTTTGCCCCCAATTTTTTATTTTCCCAAGAGTAAGAGAAGAAATTGAACCTCAAAAATTGTTGGCCAATTTGTCCTGAGTACGCTGATACCCCGTATATGGGTGTAAACCATTGTTTGGGCGTATGGCAGAGCTCGGAAGGGAAGGAGCGCCATTTTACTTTTCAATGCAAAATTGACTGGAATTGAGATGGGATGCCATGTTGCGTTTGGAGAGCCCCTGATGTGCCTAAACATTGAAATCCCCACAAGTGACACCATTTTGGAAAGTAGACCCCTTAAGGAACTTATCTAGAGGTGTGGTGAGCACTTTGACCCAACAAGTGCTTCACAGAAGTTTATAATGCAGAGCCGTAAAAATAAAAAATCATATTTTTTCACAAAAATAATCTTTTCGCCACCAACTTTTTATTTTCCCAAGGGTAAGAGAAGAAATTAGACCACAAAAGTTGTTGTGCAATTTGTCCTGAGTGCGACGATACCCCATATGTGGGGGTAAACCACTGTTTGGGCGCATGGCAGAGCTCGGAAGGAAAGGAGCGCCATTTGACTTTTCAATGCAAAATTGACTGGAATTGAGATGGGACGCCATGTTGCGTTTGGAGAGCCCCTGATGTGCCTAAACATTGGAACCCCTCACAAGTGACACCATTTTGAAAAGTAGACCCCTTAAGGAACTTATCTAGATGTGTGGTGAGCACTTTGACCCAACAAGTGCTTCACAGAAGTTTATAATGCAGAGCCGTAAAAATAAAAAATCTTATTTTTTCACAAAAATGATCTTTTCGCCCCCAATTTTTTATTTTCCCAAGGGTAAGAGAAGAAATTAGACCACAAAAGTTGTTGTGCAATTTGTCCTGAGTGCGACGATACCCCATATGTGGGGGTAAACCACTTTTTGGGTGCATAGCAGAGCTCGGAAGGGAAGGAGCGCCATTTGACTTTTCAATGCAAAATTGACTGGAATTAAGATGGGACGCCATGTTGGTTTGGAGAGCCCCTGATGTGCCTAAACATTAAAAACCCCCACAAGTGACACCATTTTGGAAACTAGACCCTCTAAGGAACTTATCTAGATGTGTTTTGAGAGCTTTGAACCCCCAAGTGTTTCACTACAGTTTATAACGCAGAGCCGTTAAAATAAATTTATTTTTATTTTTTTTTCGCAAAAATTTTTTAGCCCCCAGTTTTGTATTTTCACAAGGGTAACATAATAAATTGGACCACAAAAGTTGTTGTCCAATTTGTCCTGAGTACGCTGATACCCCATATGTGGGGGGGAACCACTGTTTGGGCGCATGGCAGAGCTCGGAAGGGAAGGAGCGCCATTTGGAATGCAGACTTAGATGGATTGGTCTGCAGGAGTCACGTTGCATTTGCAGAGCCCCTGATGTACCCAAACAGTACAAACCCCCCACAAGTGACCCCATATTAGAAACTAGACCTCCCATGGAACTTATCTAGATGTGTTGTGAGAACTTTGAACCCCTAAGTGTTTCACTACAGTTTATAACGCAGACCCGTGAAAATAAAAATTCTTTTTTTTTTCACAAAAATGATTTTTTAGCCCCCAGCTTTGTATTTTTACAAGGGTAACAGAATAAATTGGACCCCAAAAGTTGTTGTTCAATTTGTCCTGAGTACGCTGATACCCCATATGTGGGGGGGAACCACTGTTTGGGCTCATGGCAGAGCTCGGAAGGGAAGGAGCGCCATTTGGAATGCAGACTTAGATGGATTGGTCTGCAGGCGTCACGTTGCATTTGCAGAGCCCCTGATGTACCCAAACAGTAGAAACCACCCACAAGTGACCCCATATTGGAAACTAGACCTCCCATGGAACTTATCTAGATGTGTTCTGAAAACTTTGAACCCCCAAGTGTTTCACTACAGTTTACAACGCAGAGCCGTGAAAATAAAAATCCTTTTTTTTCCCACAAAAATGATTTTTAGCCCCCCAAATTTTTATTTTCCCAAGGATAACAAGAGAACTTGGACCCAAAAAGTTGTTGTCCAATTTGTCTCGAGTACGCTGATACCCCATATGTTGGGGTAAACCCCTGTTTGGGCGCACGGGAGAGCTCGGAAGTGAAGGAGCACTGTTTTACTTTTTCAATGCAGAATTGGCTGGAATTGAGATCGGACGCCATGTCGCGTTTGGAGAGCCCCTGATGTGTCTAAACAGTGGAAACCCCCCAATTATAAATGAAACCCTAATCCAAACGCACCACTAACCCTAATCCCAACTGTAACCCTAACCACACACCTAACCCAGACACACCCCTAATTCTAATCCCAACCCTAATCCCAACCGTAAATGTAATCCAAACCCTAACCCTAGCCCCAACCCTAGCCCTAACCCTAACCCTAACCCTAACCGGAAAATGGAAATAAATACATTTTTTTTAATTTTATTATTTTTCCCTAAGGCTAGGTTCACATTGCGTTAGGGAAATCCGTTTAGCACTAGCGGATTGCGCTAACACAATGTCTTTTTAGGTGTCGTGTTTAGTGGTCGCGTTAACGTCCCCGCTCTGGAAGATCGGGGATCGGACCTCGGGCGCGCCGCGGACGCTGCAAGCAGCGTCTGAGGCGCGCCACAAAAGAATGGCACCTTGCTAGCGCGAGCCGAAAATGGCACGCTCTAGCGATGCGCTACACCTGAAAATCACATTGCTGTCAATGGTTGTGCTAACGGACCCGTTGCACGGCGTTAATTGTGACATTTTCGCCGTGCAACGCTGTCCGTTAGCGTTAACCCATTAACGCAATGTGAACCTAGCCTAACTAAGGGGGTGATGAAGGGGGGTTTGATTTACTTTTATAGCGAGTTTTTTAGCGGATTTTTATGATTGGCAGCCGTCACACACTAAAAGACGCTTTTTATAGCAAAAAAGTTTTTGCGTCTCCACATTTTGAGACCTATAATTTTTCCATATTTTGGTCCACAGAGTCATGTGAGGTCTTGTTTTTTGCGGGACGAGTTGACGTTTTTATCGGTTACATTTTCGGACATGTGACAGTTTTTGATTGCTTTTTATTCCGATTTTTTTGTGAGGCAGAATGACCAAAAACCAGCTATTAATGAATTTCTTTTGGGGGAGGCGTTTATACCGTTCCGCGTTTGGTAAAATTGATGAAGCAGTTTTATTCTTCGGGTCAGTACGATTACAGCGACACCTCATTTATATCATTTTTTTTATGTTTTGGCGCTTTTATACGATAAAAGCTATTTTATAGAAAAAATAATTATTTTGGCATCGCTTTATTCAGAGGACTATAACTTTTTTATTTTTTTGGTTATGATGCTATATGGCGGCTCGTTTTTTGCGGGACAAGATGACGTTTTCAGAGGTAACATGGTTATTTATATCCGTCTTTTTGATCGCGTGTTATTCCACTCTTTGTTCAGCGTTATGATAATAAAGCGTTGTTTTTTGGCTCGTTTTTTTTTTTTTTTCTTACGGTGTTCACTGAAGGGGTTAACTAGTGGGCCAGTTTTATAGGTCGGGTCGTTACGGACGCGGCGATACTAAATATGTGTACTTTTATTGTTTTTTTGTTTTTTTTTATGTAAAGAAATGTATTTATGGGAATAATATTTTTTTTTTTCTGCTTTATTTAGGAATTTTTTTTTTATTTTTTTTTTTACAAGTGTGGAAATTTTTTTTTTTACTTTTTCACTTTGTCCCAGGGGGGGACATCACAGATCACCGATCTGACAGTGTGCACAGCACTCTATCAGATCGGTGATCTGACATACAGCCGGGCAGGATTAGAGCTGCAGCTGCAGCCTGATCCTGACCCGGAAGTGCTCCCTGCAGGACCCGGATGCAGCCCGGCGGCCATTTTGGATCCGGGGACTGCAGGGAGAAGACGCTCGGTACACGGTGAGCACATCACCGTGTACCGATCGTCTCAGGGAAGCCCGCAGGGAGCCCCCTCCCTGCGCGATGCTTCCCTGCACCGCCGGCACACCGCGATCATCTTTGATCGCGGTGTGCCGGGGGTTAATGTGCCGGGAGCGGTCCGTGACCGCTCCTGGCACATAGTGCCGGATGTCAGCTGCGATAGGCAGCTGACACCCGGCCGCGATCGGCCGCGCTCCCCCCGTGAGCGCGGCCGATCGCATATGACGTACTATCCCGTCCATGGGAATTAAGTCCCAGGTCACCTGGACGGGATAGTACGTCATATGGGATTAAGGGGTTAAAATAAGAGTTACGGCTCTGAGAAGAAGGGGAGGAAAAAACGAGAACGTAAAAACTGAAATTGGCCTCATCATGAAGGGGTTAAGAATATATGGCTGTTGGAAGAGGGGAAGTTAGAAAAACTAAATCACAAAATGAAAAAAATTAAAAATGACTTACTTATCTTCTGTATCTATACACTTATGTAAACATACTGTATGTAAATACAATATTAAACCTAACGTGTTTAAGAAAAAAAAGTATTATACATATGAGAACCTATTCATAAGTATACATTAAAATACTGACTCCTTGTAAGATGTACTTAAAGGTATATTAAATTATATTATCATATCGCCAAAGCTACTTACCTATTAATATAATCACATTTGCACTGAAATGCTGTCAAGTGTCAATTTTTAGGACAGAATTAAATATAGTGATTAAGCCAAGGTTAGAACAAGGGCATGTGATTTTCTTTAGGACTCATATTGCATTTTGAGATTCACAGTGACCTAAAGCAAATCATCTTTCTAACATTTAATGAGTGAAAAGAACAAAATGACTCACCTATTATATGATGTTCTGTCTTTTTCTGTAACTTTTCAGTTGAATGTAATGTATTTCATTCCTATTTTTCTATTTTCTACTCAGTTGGAACAATTTGGTGTCTGCATTGTGGTTTCAACTACCCATCTGTTATAACCTTAATCACCATAAAAAGCCATATAAAACCAAAGCAACGTCGGTTCATGGCTTGCCCACCTCTTCTCCATGCTGGTTTTCATGTTAAAGAAATACTCCTTCCATCCAAGATTTTATCCACTTATTTTATTCAAATCATCATATGATATAGCACATTGTAATAACAATTGCTCCTTTTGCTTTTCTACCCAGTTAATTCTTCTCTTTGCTCTATCAAGAAACAAAACGTCTCTTTTCCTTGCAGAAATCATTCCCCTCATCAACTCCTGACCCAGCTGCTCTGCTCCTTCCCATGCCAGCGACTTATAACTATCGCTAGTGTATGAAAAAAGATATAACATATAATATGTAAAATAACCTTAAAATTATTGTCCTCCCTTGTAAATGCTGACTGGGCAGTATCAGTATGGTGAGCAAAGCAGATTTTGACTACAAGCCCTACTTGTATAAGTGAGTGATGATAATGTCTGAACAGCGCCGTGGATCGTGCTGTCACAATATAAATAATAGATAAATAAAATAGGTAGACAGTACAGTTAAAAATGTTGTCCCCTAACAGAATATCTTGAAGCTAACTTCAGTCAGATCATTAAAAAAAATGATGTTCTTTATTTACTGTTTCATATTCCATTGATAAAAAAAAAGTAATGCCCGTGGCTTATTTTTTCATTTTCGTCTGGCCTGGTGGGAGTAAGGGGAAGGAGCTTTTAATATTTGTCAATAAGCAGTCAGTAACAGAAGAAAAGAAAGGAAATGCAGTAAACTTCAGAACACAAAACAGGTGTCTCAGTTGCCTCATGTTCTATTGCATCTCTCATATTGCCCAGATCGCCGCCATATTTACTGGAAATAGAGAACACTATGGAAAAGTGGATATGTTCTTCATTGAAACTTGTGTGCTGTGTTTTTCTTTCCTAGAATTCTTTAACACTTTCATGACCTGGTGATTTTTTTTTTTTTGCGCGCTCAATTTTTTACTCCTCTTCTTTCAAGAGCCATGATTTTAATTTTCCACCTGAACGAGGGCTTGTTTTTTTTTGAGAACGAGGATGAAGTTTTAAATGACGCTATTCATTTTAAAATACAGTGGGGAAAATAAGTATTTGATACATTGTCGATTTTCCAAGTTTTCCCATCTACAAAGAATGGAGAGGTCTGTAATTTTTATCATAGGTGCCCTTCAACTGTAAGAGACAGAATCTTAAAAAAACAACAGAAAATCACATTGTATGATTTTTAAATAATTAAACAGCATTTTATTGCATGAAATAAGTATTTGATCACCTACCAGCTAGCAGGAATTCTGTCTCTCACAGAAATGTTCTTTTTCTTTAAGAAGCTCTCCTACTCTGCACTCATTACCTGTATTACCTACACCTGTTTGAACTCGTTACCTGTATAAAAGACACCTGTTTTCACACTCAATCACCCTCCAACCTCCCACCATGGTGAAGACAAAAGTTGTCTAAGGACACCAGGGACAAAATTTTAGACCTACATGGGGCTGGGATGGGCTACAGGATAATAGGCAAACAGCTTGGTGAGAAGGCAACAACTTCTGGCACAATTATTAGAAAATGGAAGAAACACAAGAAGATTGTCAATTTTCCTCGGTCTGGGGCTCCATGCAATATCTAGCCTCATAGGGTAAGGATTATTCAGAGAAAGGTCAGGAATCAGCCCAGAATTACTTGGAAGGACCTGGTCAATGACCTGAAGAGAGCTGGGATCACTGTCTCAAACATTACTGTTAGTAACACACTATGCCATCATGGATTAAAATCCTACAGGGCATGCAAGTTCCCCTGTGTTATGGACCTGGTGGTTAGGAGCACCCGGAACGACCTGATGGTTAAACTCGCACAGGACAAGCTCTGGGAAGTGGGAGCTCTGCTGACCGCAACCCCTAATCCTATCACACAACTAGAAATAGCCGTGGAGCGTACCTAACACGACCTAGACGCCTCTTCACAGCCTAAGAGCTAACTAGCCCTAAAGATAGAAAATAAAGCCTACCTTGCCTCAGAGAAATTCCCCAAAGGAAAAGGCAGCCCCCCACATATATTGACTGTGAGTTAAGATGAAAGTCACAAACACAGAAATGAAACAGGTTTCAGCAAAGGGAGGCCAGACTTACTAAACAGACTGAGGATAGGAAAGGTATCTTTGCGGTCAGCACAAAAACTACAAAAAGACCATGCAGAGTGTGCAAAAAGACCTCCGCACCGACTCACGGTGCGGAGGTGCCACTCTGCATCCCAGAGCTTCCAGCTAGCAAGGCAAAATCATGAAAACCAGCTGGACAAGGAAACAATGAACAAATAATTAACTAGCAGGGACTTAGCTTCTGCTGGAGTAGACAGGTCACCAGAAAGATCCAAGAGCGAACTGAACCAGTACAAGAACATTGACAGTTGGCCTGGAGTAACGATCTGAGTGGAGTTAAATAGAGCAGCCAGCCAAAGAATAACCTATGTCACCTGTGGAAGGAACCTCAGAAGCAGCAGCTCCACTCACAGCCACCAGAGGGAGTCCATGGACAGAACTCGCCGAAGTACCATTCATGACCACAGGAGGGAGTTCGCTAACAGAATTCACAACACCCCTGCTCACGCCATCACATATACAGACCCATTCCAAGTTTGCCTATGACCATCTGGATGATCCACAGGAGGCATGAGAGTAGGTCATGTGATCAGATGAGACCAAAGTAGAACTTTTTGGTATCAACTCCACACACTGTGCTTGGAGGAAGAAGAAAGAGTACAACCCCATTCCAACCATGAAGAATGGTGGGGAAACATCATACTTTGGTGGTGCTTTTTTGCAAAGGGAACAGAACGACGGTGCCGTATTGAAAGGATGATGGATGGGGTCTTGTATCGCAAGATTTTGGCCAAAAACTCCCTGACCTCAGTAAGAGCATTGAAGATGGTTGTGCCTGGGACATGACAATAACCTGAAACACACAGCCAGGGCAACTAAGTGGCTCCGTTAGAAGCATTTCAAGGTCCTGGAGTGGTCTAGCCAGTCTGTAACTCTGAACCCAATGGAAAATCTTTGAAGGGAGCTGAAACTCAATGTTTCCCAGCGACAGCGCCAAAACCTGAAAGATCTGAAGAACATCTGTATGGAGTAGTAGGAAAAAATCCCAGTATATCAAATACTTATTTTCCCCATTGTATAACATACAGAAAAATAGGGGGAAAATCTGAGTGGGGTGAAATGGTGAAAATATTGAATGCTATAGTACTATTTTTTTGTTGTGTTGAATTTACGGAATTTTTTGTGCTGTAAAAGTGACCTACAAATATAATTGTACTGGTCAGCATAATTATGGAGATAATAAATGTAAACTTTTTTTAAATATCTTAGTGATTAAAAAAATCATGAACTTTGTAAAAAAAAAAATTTCTGAGACTCAATGTTGTATTTTCTGTGCTGTATCATGGGGTGCTCATGGGAGTTGGTGTGCAAGCGCGCTAGCAGGCAAAATATTTTAATGCTGTTGTCTGGAATTAACAGTGACACTTAAACGATGAAACAGCTGCGATCGGAGCTAGTTTAGAGCACTGCTCTTAGAGGCAGATGGTGGCTGTGAAATACAGCTAGCGTCTGTCTGCTGTAGAGCGGGCTAAGCTTCTGAGCCTGCTGAATACACCCGGCGTGTAACCTGTGAATTGAAATGTACGTCACAGGTCATTAAAGAGTTAAATAATTTAAAAAAATAAAACACACTTAAAAAAGGAAAGTGATATAAGAGGTACAAGAAACGACTTTATACAGTAAGCTAAAAGTAATGAGAAAATATGAACTAAGTATGAAATGGGGCAGGACAGAAATATAATATATGGTGTAAAGAGTAATAAAAAAAATAATAAAATAGTAAATATTGTAATGTTGTACACATATAGTGCTAGGGGGTGCTTAAATTGCGAGGTAAATACTAACTAGTACTCCTTTATTTTTCAGCAGTCTTACATACAGATGCCTTTTTGTGTTTATGTGGTTTTACTGTGCTAGGTCATTTATATATATGTTATTGCTTGTGTATGCCTAGTAACCAAGACCGATGTTTGTTTTCCAAAGTTTATATTCAGTCACTGCTGCTTTATAACACAATTCGTAGACAAGGAACAACCTGCAGCGATGTTGTAATGCGAATAACCCATGATTACATATAGAGAAGAAAAACTATTAATCATGTCACCTATTTTCTGTATTGTTTTGCTGATGGTAATTCTAAGTCTTAGGAGTAGATATTATCTAGTTCAGGATTGGGACATTTCTTGCTGTCATGACCAGGCACATTTTTGGATATTTTCATACATTTTATTTTAAGACCTTTATAATCTTTTCTCATTCGGATATTCAAATAATAATAATAATAATAATTTTTATTTATATAGCGCCAACATATTCCGCAGCATTTTACAATTACGCGGGGACATGTAGAGACAATAAATTCAATGCAAGTGAAGACAATTTAAACAGTGAGGTCCCTGCTTGGAGTGAGGTCCCTGCTCGCAAGCTTACAATCTACAAGGAAATGGGGGGACACAGTAGGTGAAAAGTGCTTGTTATTTCAGGTCTGGCAATTATAGTAAATAAGGATTTTCATATGAAGCTGCATGATCCGGTCATCAGCCCGTGTGTTTAAGTGCAATAGTCAAGTATCAAGTGCAGTTATCGTGTGCATGGAGGGTATGGAGAAATAATATTTGGAAGGAGGGAACAGGGCAAAGTTAGTTTACTGAGTAGTTGATGTGGAAGGCTTGTTTGAAGAGATGGGTTTTTAAAGCGCGCTTGAATAGGTCAGGGCTAGGTATCAGCCTGATTGTCTGGGGAAGTGCATTCCAGAGAGCTGGCGCAGCACGAGAGAAGTCTTGGAGATGGAGGTGCCAGGTTCGGATTATGGGGGATGTTAGTCTTAGGTCATTTGTAGAACGGAGGGCATGTGTAGTGCGATAGACAGAGATGAGAGAGGAGGTATAAGGTGGTGCAGAACTGTGTTGAGCATTGTGGGTGAGAGAGATGAGTTTATACTGGACCTTGTAGCGAATGGGTAGCCAGTGTAATGACTGGGACAAGATGGAGGCATCGGTGAAGTGGCTGGACAGACATATAACCCTGGCTGCTGCATTCAAGATGGATTGGAGAGGAGAACGTTTGGTAAGAGGGAGACCGATCAGAAGAGGGTTGCAGTAGTCCAGACGAGAATGAATAAGAGCGACAGTAAGAGTCTTAGCAGTTTCAAAGGTGAGAAAAGGTCATATTCTGGAGATGTTTTTAAGATGCAGGTGACAAGAGCGAGTGAGTGATCGGATATAGGAAGTAAAGGAAAGTTTGGTGTCGAATATGACCCCAAGACAGCGGGCATGCTGCTTGAGAGTTATGGTTGAACCTTCCAGGGTTATTTTTATGTTGGGTAGAGTGAGGTTAGTAGAGGGGAGAAACACAAGAAGTTCAGTTTTGGAGAGATTTAGTTTTAGATAGAGGGAGGACATGATGTTTGAGACAGCAGACAGACAATCCTTGGTATTTCGAATTAGAGCAAGGGTGATGTCAGGGGAAGAAGTGTGTAATGGGTGTCATCACCATAGAGATGATACTGAAACCCAAATCTGCTGATTGTTTGTCCAATAGGGGCAATGTATAGAAAGAAGAGGAGGGGTCTAGGACTGAGCCCTGCGGAACCCCGATAGTAAGGGGACGAGGAGAGGAAGAGGAGCTCGCAAAAGATACAGTGAAGGAGCGGTCAGAGAGGTAGGAGGAGAACCAGGAGAGGACTGTGTCCTTGAAGCCTATAGAGCAGAGCATAGTGAGGAGGAGCTAGTGATCCACAGTGTCAAATGCGGCAGAGAGATCCAGGAGAATCAGCAGGGAGTAATGACCTTTGGATTTAGCTGTTATTAGATCATTAGAGACTTTAGTGACAGCAGTTTCAGTGAAGTATAAAGAGCAGAAACCAGATTGTAAGGGGTCGAGAAGAGAGTTATCTGAGGGATAGTGGATTAGACGGGAGAGGACCAAGCATTCCAGGAGTTTAGAGATGAAGGAAAGGTTAGAGACAGGCCTGTAGTTAGCAGTGCAGTTCAGGTCCAGGGATGGCTTTTTAAGTAAAGGGGTTTTGATGGCATGTTTAAATGAAGAGGGAAAGATACCTGAAGAAAGAGAGAGGTTAAATATTTTAGTCAGGTGATGGGTGACCACTGGTGAGAGAGACTGCAGGAGATGTGAAGGAATGGGGTCACTGTTGCAGGTTGTAGGCCGAGCAGAAGCGAGGAGCTTGGAAACTTCTTCAAATTATTTTTGCTACCTTTATTATACGTGGGACCTCATTTTTATATTCATTTTAATATTTGCTTCATACTGGAATGAAAACAACAAAAATGTATGTGTTAGGTGTCAGGATTCTCCCACTGTGCAGGATACATCCCAAGCATTACCTGATGCTGTGGTCTCCCATTCTGGTCCAGCCGAGGCTGGTGCTGCTCAGCACAGACATCAGTCCTAGTGTCTTGCTCAGGCTCGTGATATTCACTTGGTTACTGCTGGCTCTCCAACCAAGTCTATGGGAACCAGTGATATTCTGGTGCAGCCCTGCGCTTTGGAGTCTAAGTCCACAAATCACCTGAGCATGTCCGTGATGTGGCGTCTTCTCATTGGTGGTCGGACGTTAGCTGCTCTGGTGATGTGGCGGCTCCAGATTGGTCCGAGGGCGATGCCACGGCCGCCTGGGTGTGAGTTTGGGGTGGAGCCTAGGGTTTAAAAGGCTCTCAGCGGCGCATGCAGGTGTTCTGCAACACTGTTTACACGTGACGCTCTTTCATTGGCAAGGTAGGGTTAAGACTGGGTATCTACCCCTTGGCTTAGCATCCTACATGTGTGTGGTTAGCACAGTTGAGTCACAGAGCAAGTCCAACCCTCAGGCTACACCTCTCAGGGAATACGTCAGGGCTTTGCACCTAGCGTCACATGAGTTCTTCCTTTGGCTCTGCATCTTAAATAGTAGTGTACAGACACTATTTCAACGTGTTTCCAAATCTTAATGTATCCTTAATCATGAACGCTCCCAGACAGGACCAACATCAATGTTTGTATGTATGTAGTTAAGTATTGGTGACCTGACCCAATAAAATGGAACCATGGTCACACCATATGATGGATGCAATACTTCTAGGGGAAAATGCATATGTAGCTCAAATGAAATCAGCAGTATATAAAGATGTGGTTTAGCAACTTAGATGTCAAATAAATGCGTGCCATATTATAGCTTCAAACAATTTGAAGGTAGCGCAATGCCTGAATGGAGTCATTCTTTCTGTGCTTTTAAAATTGTTTAGTGGACATTTCTTTCTTTTTATCCAGAAATGTCAGGCTTTTTGGCTAGACATGCTGAAATGCTCGTCACTTATTAACAAAGCAGACTAAAATCTATTTGGATTAACACTTGATTGTATGCTGCACTAACAGTCATAAATGTGCAAAGTTTTAGCAATAAAATGAAGCCACCATATTGAGATGAGACTTGAATTAATATTTAATATGATTAGTGAGCTTCCAAAGAAATAATAATGTTGGATGAGATGCTGTTTTGGATTTTGAGAATTTCCATTGGAGTTACAGCACACCAGACGCAGTAATTCTGCTTAAAAGAAGGAAACATCTGAATTATGCTTAAAGCTGAAGTTTTCTCATAATTTGTAACATTCTGTAACCAATTAAGCACAGAAGGTATTGGCTCTCACTGATTACAATGGCGTGCCATCGGTGAAGGGGTATGCAGATTGCCCCAATTATTGCTATTATTATGGGAACAATTTAGATCTAATCCCATAAGAGTTTATGTATCACACAACTCTGTTTCTCAGTTCAAAACATATTATGAAATGCTATATAAAGAAAACAAAAAGGAGGTTTTTAAATATTTTGCATAATTATTTTGTTATCTACCTTAGACAAGACTGAAATATAGAGAAACTTCTTCAAAACACTACCTACACTACTTGTTCAGACTAGACTTTAGAATTTCTTTTCCATCATAACTCATGAATACTGACCATTTTGTTGAGAAGGTCACATTCTAGAAGATTTACAACTTTTTACATTTCAAAGGAAATTAGAATTATTTAGAGTTGGTAGGAATCGATTTGCACAAGCCATGAGAACCACCTTCTAACTGACGGCATCTGCTGCTCTTCTTTTGATTAACTGGATTGGCATGATAACACAGGTCAGCTAATCAAATGAAGAACCATGAATGCTGGGTAGTAGAAGGCAGTTATCATGGCTCCAGTTCAGCAGCCACAGACTACCGAAGCAGTCGATTGACCTGGTCCTGTGAATCATTCTCACAGGCTCAGTTGTTAACCAGAGACCACACAGACAATGGAGAAGATGGAGAATTTTTTTAGTTCTCCATCCTCTCTGCACCTGTGATAGGATTCTCTCACATGAGAGAATCGAATCACAGTAAACGGACACTCATTTCCATAAACTGAGTGTCATTACTATAACCAATCTGATTCTCTCAGGAGAGGGAATCATCGCTTGTGTGAGCGAACACTTGCAATGTGTAGTATTTCATTTTTTTCTATTGGAATCTGATCTGATAAAATTGACATGAAACAGTATAAGGTTCGCAACATATACCGTTCCACTGTGCTCTGTTCCCATGTAGGTTCGGCTTGTTGTCAAAATAAAATTCCAACTGAATTCCTAGTTTATTTCAGCAAAATTACAAGTCATTAGATTTCATAATATTTACAACTATATTGGAAGCATAAGTGATGACAGAGGCGGTGATGAGAGGGAGTTGATTTATTTTTATGAATCAGTATAGTCAACATGACCTAATTTCTAGTAATTTGCAGCATAACTTTGAGAACTGAGCCATCAGCAAAGAGACTTCATCTGTGAAAGATGTGATAGTTGGTCAGCTCTAGCAGCTGTGATTTTCTATTCTTTATATTGTAATGATATTAGCTTGGATTATTAATACCATTTATATACACTCCTCTACCTTGAAATTGCATCACCAAGAAGGATAAGTTGTAGAGTATTGAAAATCACAGATTTGATATAGATGTTAATGATATGAAAATGATTTTAAAAAATGGCAACATAATTTTCAAAACATCTCGATTTATTCAATATTGAGTATGAGTGCGGTGTGCAGAAATACTTAAACTTACATGCCTTAGCTTGTTATGAACAGGTGATTCAGAACCACAATGGACCTAGTGGTTAAGCACACACAAAGTGACCTGATAGTTTCTAACATAGGACGAGCTCTGAGACGTGGGAACTCTGCTGACCGCAACCCCTAATCCTATCATACCACACTAGAGGTAACCGTGGATTGCGCCTAACGCTCCCTATGCAACTCGGCACAGCCTGAGAAACTAGCTAGCCCTGAAGATAGAAAAATAAGCCTACCTTGCCTCAGAGAAATTTCCAAAAGGTAAAGGCAACCCCCCACATATAATGACTGTGAGTTAAGATGAAATTACAAACACAGAGATGAAATAGATTTTAGCAAAGTGAGGCCCGACTTACTGAATAGACCGAGGGTAGGAAAGATAGCTTTGCGGTCAGCACAAAAACCTACAAACAACCACGCAGAGGGGGCAAAAAGACCCTCCGCACCGACTAACGGTACGGAGGTGCTCCCTCTGCGTCTCAGAGCTTCCAGCAAGCAAGAAAAACCAATATAGCAAGCTAGACAGAAAATATAGCAAACAAAAGTAACACAAGCAAAACTTAGCTTATGCAGGGCAGACAGGCCACAAGAACGATCCAGGAGAGAGCAAGACCAATACTGGAACATTGACTGGAGGCCAGGAACAAAGAACTAGGTGGAGTTAAATAGAGCAGCACCTAACGACTTAACCTCGTCACCTGAGGAAGGAAACTCAAAAGCCGCAGCCCCACTCACATCCACCAGAGGAAGCTCATAGACAGAACCAGCCGAAGTACCACTCATGACCACAGGAGGGAGCTTGACCACAGAATTCACAACATTAGCTGCTACCAATGAGGTTATTGATGGTCTTTTGAGGAATGTTCAGCCATGCTGAATGCACTTGGATACAAAAATTATCAAGATCTGCTGCTGGCAACTTTCTCATATTCTTGGTGTGAAATATGTCAAGAGATGTGATGCTACAGGCCATGGTTACAGGTTTTGACCATGCGTGCTGCTCACAGTAGCACAACATATGGCCTTGGATTGTCGCAACACAGTTCACATCAGTCCAACACCCAGAAATGTGATGTAAAGTGGCATAATTTATTATAGTCAGACTACTCTAGTCTCCATTTCATGTACACGAATAGCTCAACATTACATTGATTTGGTCATGGAAACAGTGCTCGGGTGAAATTCTCCAATGTGTTATAGGAGCAATTTTTCAACAAGACAATGCCAGGCCACATGTTGCTCGTGCAACTTTGAGCAATGCGTATGACCTAAACATCCTACAATGGCCTGCAATATCTCCAGTCTTGTCTCTTTGAGCTTATCTGAGATGTTATTGGTGAGCAGTTTCAAAGGGAGGTGTCAGCAGCAAATCTGGATGCTTTGCATGCCCAAGTGCAGTTAGCATGGCAGGAAAGTCATTAGATAACCATTAAAAACCTGACAGCATGGCAAGGCATGTAAGTATATATAGTTGTGTGTGTGGTGCTAATTGTCAATACTAAATAAAATGAGATGTTTTGAAAATGAAAATTTTTGTTTCCATTTTTGTCATCATTTGCATATCATTTACATGTCTATAGATGATGATTTCCATAATCCCATGACTTTTACTTCTTGATGTTGCAATTTCAATGTTGAAGTATTTATACTGTATCAGTGGTATCTTTATGGGCCAGGTTAATTGAGGAACAGGCTTATCTTTTTTATTCCCCCTCATGCTTGTTTTTATTGTGTTGAGATATTGAGATACCAACATTTTTAATAGTTTATGCAGGTTAAGGTAACGGAACAGTCCCTTACAGTTATTACTTTTCATTAAAGGGTTGTTCCATGCACAATCTAGATTTGTCCCATTAACTTAAGATGAATCTCTTAGATATGGTAAAACATAATAAACATTTGAAGACCAATTCCTAGTGAGGAAGGAAAGATGTATGGAATGTAGAAAGTCCATCAGTTAAGCTCTATATTGGTGCAGCCTACTCCACTGAGACACCACTGAACTTTTTTCTTAAAGAAGTTTCCAGCCAATAAATATTTATACTATATTAGATCACCCCCCAAAAAATAATTGTTCCATTAAATACATATATTCCTATGTCTGTATGTTACTTTTACATACTTACTGCCGTGTTCCTTGGTGTTCTTTTAAATCAACAATGATGTTACTATTAGATTCCTAACTTGTACTACTCTAGACCACCATCTTTGTTACCATCCTTTGTTCCTCCCTTAACTACCCAAGACCATCAATGCTATAACCACCTTTTCTTTCCCCTTATAAACCACAAAGGAGCCAAAGTTTTGTAATTTTGATTGGAAGCAATAGTTCCATATACTCTATATAGGGGGTGCAATGTCCAGGTACCTAACAACACATGCAATAGCTAGAACGGTATACATATACTTTCTGTAAATTAGACACAGGTATGCAAAGAGCACCAACTAGTGAATGTCTTTCACTGTCCACTGACGTCCTTCATGAATCAATTATTTACTGAAATCACTGAATTATTTACTGAAATTTTAATATATTCATCAAATAATGTTATCAGTATTCTAAAAAATTCAATCAAGGTTTCATATCATCCCTGAACGAGAACAAAATGGCTAACAATTGGTAATTGTTTATTACTTGTCTCTCTCACATAATAAAAATAAATTACCGTATCATGCAAACGCCACCAAGAAGATGTAGTTAGCCTATAAATCCGTGTCCAAGCCTTTATCGGATTTTGATTTACACACAGGTTAGCTACCTTCTCCAGATTGAGAGATGGTTTTCTGTAATTCTACAAGAGAGCTAACTTGCACACTTTTCTTAGTTGTAGCAATGCCAAAAAGCTCCATACTCAACTGTACTACTTATCACAGCTACCTGGCTACCACAAATTCAAGTCAACTAAACCAATGCTGGGCTAAAATCCAGTACATATTTGATCTTGTTGGAGTATATCAGATGCTGTACCCACCATTGGTGATGGGTTCAGGATAAAATGTACTGGGCTGTATGTTCCTTTGTACTTTAAATAAGGCATTGTACATTTTTGCTGTTGACTACATTACTCCATGCGCAGTCCTTACAGTGCAGCCACCCTCTTCAAATCTCCGTCTAGCTTGGTCAAACTATGCATACTGTACTTATGGTTTTATAAAGAACTTTGTGCTAAACCTTACTCCTGGCTTTGAGAAATAAATTGATATCCCTACTCCTTCCCTTCACTTCTCATGTTTTCAGTGGCTTTTTGTTTTTTGACATTCCTTATGAGTGAGCTAATATTTTATGCTGTATTAAGCATATTTGGCATTCAGAGGAAGGGCACAAAATCCATATGCTGTACCACAAGATGTCATATACTTGAATGACTGAGGAATGTGCATAATTTATAGTTCCCACTGCAATTTGATGCTTTGTTCAGGGAAAGAAACACAATATGAAAAAGTGCTGAAAAGACTGCGTACGTAAGACTAGTACAGTACTTCTGAAATACAAAAAAATAACATTTGATATAATTGCTGTAAACAATTGCATATGCTGTCCCCTGGATAAACTAGTCATCACATTGCTATAGTAAATATATAATTATTATGCTAATTTTAAATCTAGTATTCATTGCTATGGAAACATATAGTGTAAATGTAGCAAAAGGTACCATGACTCACAATGCACTACCTTAAAGAGAATCTGTCAGTAAGATCAAAATTGCATATATGGACATGTATGTATTTGTAATGTAAATCCATCAACACCTTCATGTCTTCTATTTGTTACTGTATTTCTCAGAAATTAGCATTTTCATTCATATGCAAATGTGCCTATGCAGAGCACTTAACAAGCCTCTGCCTCTCTAGATTGTTTCCTCACCCAGCTTGATTCATATCACACTGTCTGATTTCCTTGCTTTGTGCCTGATGTCACATAGACAGCAAGCTATCAATCAAGCAAAAGAGGTTGGTGCTGCCTGGGCAGACTTTATGCCTTGTTGCATTTGGAGAGCCCCTGAGGTGCCAAAAAACAGAAACCCTAACAAATTATCCTATTTTAGAAACTACTGAATTTATTTAGAATCATAAAACTCTAGTGGTTTCTCTAATGGTCTCAAACCAACGCGCTATGCCTTACTGATGGTTATTATGCTAACATGCGTAAGGCATAGCCGAAACATATTGGTTGGAGACCACTGGAGGAATCGCTAGAGTTTGATGATGTCTAAATAAATTCTGTAGTTTTATTCATCTTACTATTTGCTGGAGATTTCTTGTTTCTTTACTGTCTGCTAACTGCACCAAGTCATGGGCGCTCCGTGCTAAGATTTACACACAGCTTCATTAACTAAACCTTTCAAGGAATTTATCTCTGGGAATAGTGAGCATCTTGAGCCCACAGTTGATTCACAGAATTTTATAACGATGGACTGTAAAAATTGAAAATAAAAAAGTTTCCACAAAAACATTGCTTTCATTCTAAAAATTAATTTTCATCAGAGACAAGAGAAAATGAACCTCTTATTTTGTTTTTCAATTTCTTCAGAGTATGCAGATACCACAAATTTGGTTGGAAACTACTGTTTGCTTCGGAATGGTAGGAGTGCTTTTTGACTTTTGGAGCACAGGTTTTGCTGGAAAAGATTGCTGATACCTTGTTTCATATAGAGAGCTTCTGGGGTGTAGTCAGCATTTTGAACCCACAACTGATTCCTGGAATTTTATAAAAGTGGACTGTGAAAATTAAAAATTAAGTTTTCACTACTAAAATATTGCTTTATCCCCAAATATTTAAATGTTACAATGTGTAATAGGAGTAAATAATATAATTGGTTACACAATTTCTCCTGAGAAAACCAATGCCTTATATCATTATATTGGCACTGCTTCTGCTTAACAGCACAATTTTAATATGCAGTGGGGGCATCACGTGAGTTTCTCAGCCAATCAGTAGTCACTGATCAGCTGCAATATTCACATTTCATTGTTTCTTCTAGCTCAACTTAGACAAAATGTGAATTCTGCAAGAAGTCATTGATTGACTGCATCATTCCTTCTTGGAATTCTGACCATAGACTGTGACTTGACTACACCTTTGTCTCTCCCCTCTGTTTATGACAAGTTTTCTTGATATCTGACCCTGGACCTCTTGACTACTCTGCCTCATGGCTAGTTCATAAGTACTGCCTCATCATCACATTCTGGGATCAGAAGTCCAAGATGGTAGCAGATCAAGACAAAGGAGCTAGGCAAACGGGTGGTCAAGAGCAAGGTCCAAGATTGCACAACAAAGATCAGAAAACAGGAACGTTGAGCACAGAGCAAACACACACCACTTGAGCTAAGCTACAACTGACAAGATTTGATAATAGCTAGCAAGTTAAATAGCCAGTTAATCACCCAGAATGGGTGACACCTGGAAGACCCTGCAGGTCCGGTCAGATTGGGCAGCTTGGCAATACCGACAGCCTAGCATGTGCCTGCCTCAGGTTGGGCAATTGGGCTGTAACTCACAATACAGACATCTCAATCCACCCCTATCCTATATGGTGATTGAGCTGTCACTCACAATACTGACAGCTCAGCCCATCCCTATCTCATGTTGACTGAGCTGTCACTCACAGAGAGATGGAATCGTGATAGTAACCAAACAGTTAAATGCACATTCCAACCTTCTTGTTTTTCATCTATCTCATCTGTCATCCTCTTCTTTGATTGACAGATCTGGTTTACAGGAGCCACAGAAGAGCAAAGAAAGATGATGAACTAAGTTGAAAGATGCACTGAACTGTTTGGTCATGCCAAAGGTGCAAAGAACAACTGTGCTTGGCTTGAACAGACTCTTTAAAATTTGCTCCTGCACCTCAATAGTCCTTTATTTATTTTGGATTAATTCCCTTACTGTATGTAGCACCAATATTACACAGCAACATTTAGAGCACTGTTCAGAGATTGTCATCACTCAAAGCAGTCCCTGTACCCATTGGAAATACCACTGCTTGATGTGACATCAGTAATAAATCATCACTACAGCAGGATTGCGTTAGCAATTCTTTACTTGGTGAGTCTTAAAGGGTTTGTGGACTACTTGGACAACCCCTTTTCATTCTTCATATTTGGCCCCATTTAAATAAAAACACTTATACTTACTTTTCATACTGGCACCATTCCAGCGGTTTTGACACTCTTGTTACCAAGGTTCAGATGAGACTGTGATGTCACACCAGCCCTGCGCCCAATCGGTGCTGGCTTCACTATCCCCGCCTTTGAACGCATTGAACATCACAGGAAGCCATGGCTGTGGCTGCTCTTTGATTGCCTCTCGATGTTCAATTTGTCTGAAGGAGGGTACAGTGAGGCCATAGAAGGTTGAGCGCAAGACTCACGTGTGATAACAACCACACGTGAGCCCTGGGAATGAGAGTGCCGATACCGCAGGAACTGCAGCGGCACAGGAGGTAAGTATAAGTGTTTTTATTTTAACAGGGCCAAACATGAGAAATGAGAAGGAGTTGTCCTAGTAGTGGACAACCTATTAAAGTGGTGGCCGAAATTCCATGAAAGCAACACGATTGCATATATTCAAAGAGACAGGGAAAAGCATATACTCAGTTAAAAGCAGATATTTCAATTTTCAATGCTTTCTATTAAACATTTACAAGTTCTAGAAAACTCCTTCAACTGGGTACAAATATGTTGTGAAGCGTTAATTGAATGGTAGAAAATAGTGTAGAATAGTGTGGCATTTTGGATAAAATGTAATATTAAAACATTTCTCTGAAAGGTCAGGAAAGGAAACATTTTGTAAAGAAATGTGAGATTCGTCTGAGGATTCTGCTTGAAAACAGGATGCAAAACTGCACATAAATTCCAATTTACAAGCAGTCTTAACGGATTACCAGGTTTCCCTCGATCCCTGGCGCACAAATGCTCATTTGTTGTTTTCTTGTGAGTTCTTGGCTGCAGCTGTGTCATCTGCTATGAGATTTGGTGTAAAATATGTTTGAAGGACCCATGGGACCTGCGATTCCTACTTTTAACAGGTTAACCATAGTTCCATCCTAAAGCATGTATTATAATATAATGCCATTTATATAAAAAAACATAGGGAAGGGGATTAATCAGAACTTAAACAGCATAGAAGGAAAATACAGTGTCATTCCTTTATTTACAAGCTGCAAAAATAACCTCAGCTGCCTCAATGAAAAGGCATCAAAAAGTGTGAAATCAACCGAATTTGAATTTGTTCTTACTCTTTGAACATCTGTTCTGCGCTGGTTTCACATTACATTCTCTTATAGACCTTCAGCAAAAGACTCAATGATGTTGTCTCGTGTAAGCAAATCTATTTTCGTCTACTTATTTACATGGTAATTTAGTTTTTTTTGTGATTGTTCTGTATCTTTCAACTTTTTATATTCCATAATCTCCTTTACAAACAGTTACAATTTTAACTTGCAGAGTTTCTCAAAAAAGACACAAATGCTTGTCTAAAAACAGCATTCTGCTATATAACTACTTAAAGAATCATACCTAATAGTGGAGACTTACTAAACTGGGGCCTCTTTCACACATACGTGTATCCAGTACATGTGGTGACATTTTTCACATGTACCAGAGACACTGACACATGTAGACCCATTAAAATGAATGGGTCTGTGCACATGTCAGTGTGTTTCCACGGACCATGTGTCCGTGTGCCCCATGCCCGTTTTTTACCATCAGCACGGCCCGCAAAACATCCCGCACACGTAGAACATACATGGATGTCATCCATGTGACAAGCATCGGCGCCATATAGTAGAAAAAAGGTAGGGCTGACAGCACACACTCAGGGGGCGCTCGTTCTTTGTCCAGGGAACCAACCTGGATATGCCAAATAGTCCAAGAGAAGATGAACAGCGCTCCAGTCGGGTGTCGTAATCTCAAACAAACTTTATTGAGCCATGGATAAGCGACGTTTTGACCAGCACCCTGGTCTTTTTCAAGCATACAGCAAGGTAGACAGTGCCGGCTTAAATGGCGTGGATACCACGCAGGGCACCAATCACCAACTAGCCACTAATTACTAAAATGTATTACAAAAAACACAGATCAGACAATACATCAAACATTAAAAGTGGACAGGAGACCGCCCACATTGTAGAGGATGATGAAAATCAAGGCGGAATATATACATTGTATACCGATATTGCAGTGTTTATTTTCTGTCTAGCCAGTCAGACTTCAGCATTCTCGTAGCCATGGTCACTAGGCACCAATGATGTAGCCCCTGGAGTAATCATCACAACCAATCCGGATCTCTTATGTGGTTGGCGCCAAAAAGCAGAATCAGCCTATCCAGTCTTCCAGTGTTCCACGGTATAACCTGAATAACAAATCAGGTAACTGCTTACATCATACCTGCGTCATCATCCTGCGTCACACATCCGACAAGCAGCAGGATCGCAGACTACCCAGAAACCCACTTGTGCACATAGCTGCGCGTCATGGCAACAGACAGCCCACAGCACATGACCACAAGAAGAGCCCGCCCTGCAGTGTTACAACTACATACCCCAAGGGGCGGAAGAACGCCCACAAGTGCGCGCAAGTGCATCACCGCCAGGAACAGCCGCATCGCAAAACGCGGTGCAGGCCGCCCCAACGGTGACGCGATTGCCACACCCGCTACGCCCACCACCCATCGGAGACGCAGCAGCGCCGCCGCTAAAGTGTTCACATCTCAACGTCCCAGCGTGGGTATATCAGACGCCAGAGCGCAAGCGCAAGAGCCACCAGTGGATCTGCATCCCCGCAACCACTATAGGTTGTCAAGGTGACTTGGAAAGCAAGCACAGGCAGATTAACCATTCAAGAGCCAACCAGCCCCTGATCTAAACAGTAAAAACCAGCACATAACTGGAGCATATTAATGTGTTAAAGTGGTCAAGAGACCAATGGGAGAGGGATAAATAGCCCACCACAGCCATCTCAAAAATGACCAACTGTAATTAGACCACTAAACAAAATCCCCTATATACAAAAAAATAAAAGCACTTTAAAAACAAAACACTGATGAGGATACCATATCAGGGGGGAACAGAATTATCTGGGGATACATACCTGCTGGTTAAAGTCCAAATTTAGACCCCTGGGTTGTAATGTCCCCAATGAATAAATCCACCTCATTTCTTTCTTTCTAAGCAATAATAGTCTGTCCCCTCCTCTCCTAAGAATCGGAACACTATCTATTACCCTAAAGCGTAATTGATTGACAGAATGATTATTATCCAAGAAATGCTTGGGGATTGGCAAGTCAGTGGGTCTCGTTCGGATCGTGCTTTTATGTTTACTGATTCGCGCCCGCACCTCCATTGTGGTTTCCCCCACATACGCCAACCCACACGGGCACGTAATCATGTAAACAACAAAGCTCGAGGAGCAAGTATAACGTTCTTTCAAAAGAATCTTCTTCCCCGTATGGGGGTGATTAAAGAACTCCCCTTTGAGCATATTATTACAACTCGCACAACCCAGGCATGGGAAATTCCCAAGCCTGGGTGTGCTCAGAGTTGTCTGTGCAAGACTCCTGGATGACCCAATATCAGATTTAACCAAACTATCGCCCAGATTACGTCCTCTTCTGTACGACATCATAGGAAAACTCTTAAACGCTGGTATTGATGGCAAACGTCATTGTAAACCCAACCAATGTTTCCTCAAAATTCTGTCAATATAATTACTGGCCGAGGTGTAAGTCAACACAAATGGGATACGCTCACTGGGCTGTTTGGAAGTACTAGACTTCCGTATAGACTCCCGTGATACATTACGGGCCTTTAGACTAAACCTACCCAGCTCCTTCTTGGGATAACCCCTGTTGGAAAATTTAAGACACATCTCGTCTAGCCTCCGGTCAACTACAATGTCATCTGACACTATCCTCCGCACCCTCAGAATTTGACTTCACGGCAAGGAGTTGACCATTCTACGAGGATGATTACTATCAAATAGCAACAGGCCATTCCTATCTGTTTCTTTAACATAGATGTCAGTCCCCAATTTGTCACCATCCTTGTACACAAGGGTATCCAAAAGCATCGGTGCCAGGGAAGAAGTGCTACAGTAATCGCTGGTGCCCGCGCCGGGTGCTGAAGACAGCGCTCATCATCCTCCCCTGCTCTGCCGGTGATCGGCGCGAGCAGAGGAGAATGATGAGAGTTATATTCAAGTCAGGACAATGACAGCAGGTAGTGGCTTTTGGGACTATTACTCCCATCAACCTACACCTGCTGTCGCTAATAGCAGTAACAGCAGGAGTGGATGATTGGGGTATTCCTCACCCGCCACCTGCACTATAACTAAATAAATGAATGAAAAACCCAATATGGGTTCCCCCCTATTTTTGATAACAAGCTTCAGCAAGGCTAATTATCAAGAATAGAGGGGTCCTCACCCTGTTTTTTTTAAATCAGCACCTGGCACCGGGGAACAGCACTTAATGTAGTGCTTCTTCCCTGCCCTCCGTCCGTCCATCCGTGTGGTGCTGATGCGGCATATGGGTGGCACACGGTTGCCACTCGTGTGCCGTAAGTATTGCACTCACGGACACGTATATCTCTGGTACCAGAAATAACTGGTCGGGTGAAACCAACCTAAGAGGTTTAGCAATATACTCTTTTGTATAGATGCAGTTTAATTACAATATAATGTATATAATATAAAGCCAAGAAGCATGATGGCGATGTTAGAAAGTCATGTTTTATTTTATTTATTTTTTTGCAAAAATTTTACTTTTTCCACTTTCTAACTCTTTGGTTTGTTGTTTGGTGCTTAGTGGGACTGAGCCTAATGGATTTACTATAATTTATGTCAGCAATTTGTGTAATTGATAGTAAAAATCTATGCGAGATCTTGATTGGCATAGATTTCAGTTTATGGTGCACAGACTGACCCTGTTGTGCTAAATTAGGAATGTGTGTCTCTGAATATATTTGAAGCATTTTACTCCCAACCAACCGTGACCTTAGTGGCTGTACTTAGGCCTATATAGCAGCTGTGGACCATAAGCTGGTACTTTCTTTACTTCTCTTGTAGGATGATGGACAATTCACTTTAATCTTTATTGCAGCAGGAGGCCCAGGTTTAATGTTGGCAGGCGGTAACGTTTTTACGACTAATACTGGAACGTGAGATAAGCTTTGTACTGTATATTTAATTACAAACAAGATGATCTGTTTGCTGGAAGAAGATACAATTGTAAACTATAGTCACATTTCTGATCATTTTCACTTTAAAGCAGATGAGTAACATAAACATACCCATTAACCTTCCAGTGCAGAGCAGTTGTCCATTCTCCTTTCTTTGGCAATGACAAACTATTTCTACATTTCGCATACAAGTCATAGACTTCTGCAATAGCAGCTGTTACACATACCGGTAGATTATTCTAAAATGTTACAATAGTCATCATGAACTGTGGAGTGCATGACACACACATATAGTGGGGCACACACTGCAACGGGACACACACTGCAACGGGACACACACGTACAGTGGGACACACATGTACAACAGGACACACTGCAGTGGGGCACACATGTACAATTGGGCACACACGTACAGTGGGACACACATGTACAACAGGACACACATGTACAGTGGGACACATACTGCAGTGGGGCACACATGTACAATGGGACACACACATACAGTGGGACACACACGTACAGTGGGACACACATGTACAATGGAAAACACTGCAGTGGGGCACACATGTACAATAAGACACACATGTACAATGGGACACACGTACAGGACACACATGTACAGTGGGACACACAATACAGTGGGACACACAAGTACAACGGGACACACACGTACAGTGGGACACACGTACAATGGGACACACACGTACAGTGGGGCACACATGTACAACGGGACACATACAATGGGACACACTAAAATACTACACACACTACAATGGGACACACACGTACAATGGGACACATACTACAATGGGACACACTACAATGGGACACACATGTACAATGGGACATGCTACAATGGGACAAACACTACAATGCTACACACACGTACAATGGGACACACTACAATGGGATACACACTACAATGAGACACACATACCAGGAAGTGGGCAGCACGGTGGCACAGTAGTTAGCACTGCAGCCTTACAGCGCTGGAGTCCTGGGTTCAAACCCCACCAAGAACAACATCTGCAAAGAGTTTGTACATTCTCTCCATGTTTGCATGGGTTTCCTCCGGGTACTCTGGTTTCCTACCACATTCCAAAGACAATGTGGGAGGGAATTTAGATTGTGAGCCCCATCGGGGACAGTGATGATAATCTGTGCAAACTGTAAAGCGCTGCGGAATATGTTAGCGCTATATAAAAATAAAGATTATTATAAAAAAGTGAGAGTAGACTTAGGATAGATGAGAATAATCTTTTGTTATATATTAATGCATTCTCAGCCATCAAAAGAATCCAGCAAAATGGCAGCCAAAAAGCAATCTCAAAAAAGTCAGATGAGCTTAAATCCAAAATTTTGGGGGAAATTTTAACAAATCTATTTACTCATTTACAGCCACCGCATCTAAAGGCTTAAACTGTGGGGTTGGAATTTTCTCCGTTCCCTTCACTTATGACAGAAGCATGGTTATGTAATTTAACCCCCATGTACAGATGACATTGTGGGGGCACATATAGCACTCGCGAGGTCAGTCATGAAACTATACATTGTGGAGCATTATCAGACAGACACTCGTGAGTTTCTGGTCTTATTTACACATTGCAGGTTTGCTTTAATCAGTGTTTTGTAGCAATGAATGCAAAGAAGAAATAATCTTTTGATTTTACTTCCAATGCGTTTGTGATCAACTTCTAGCTTTGGCACTTGCTCATGCAAAATCCTGTTTTACCTCACAGAAAGAATCGGTGATCCCATGCTGTCCTATCTGTATAGTTTTTTGCATCCTCCCCTCCCCCGGGGCTGTGGTATGATCAGACCATGTTCCTGTACGGTCAGACACGGCCATTACACAGTACACAGCAGGGGCACATGTATAAGATTATCTCAGCACAGGAACATTTTATTTAACACATCCAATTGTGGAAGTTATTATTCTAAGATCTAGTGAATAAAATTAACTTTTGTTCTTGGGAAACCCCTTTAAAAATTGTTCTTAATCCAATAAAATGATAATCAGTACAGCAAGAGCAGCTACAATTGCAGCTTTCACACTATGATCTTAAAGACACCAACTGTTTGGCTAGTTTCCATGGAAATAAATAAAACAGATTTAGCATAATATTTTATATTTAACTTGCATTGATTTGTAAAAACAAGATGTTCTATCTTGAGATACACCAGAGCTGTAGCTATGAATTTTTTTAGCTGGGGTAAACAAACCATGTCCCCTATATTACACATTATACAAATACTGTATGTATACTTGTACACCCCTGTATACACATTACCAATATTTATACTCAATTCACACATATATACACCTTACAATAAACATGCACGCACATACAACTCAGACACATACATTTTAGAAAAATACGTTTCCTGTAGATCACTGCCTCATATCAGCAAAAGGATCCAGGGTAGACAGATGTCAGGCTCTCTACTTTCTTTTCTGTCTGTCGTAAAACAGCTCGGGTTTTCCCGAGCACGCTCGGGTGACCTCTGAGTATTTGTCAGTGTTCGGAGATTTAGTTTTTGTCATTGCAGCTGAATGATTTACAGCTACTAGCCAGCCTGAGTACATGTGGGGGTTGCCTGGTTGCTAGGGAATCCCCACATGTAATCAAGCAGGCTAATAGCTGTAAATCATTCAGCTGAGGCAATGAAAACTAAATGTATGAGCAGTCATAAATACTCCGATGTCACCCGAGCATGCTCTGGAAAACCCGAGCTACGAGTACACTCGCTCATCACTAGTTACAACAGCTAGTAAGGTGCTTTAGATTTTGTAATTTATAAAAGGGCAAGACTTCATCTTTAACTCTCCTCTACCTACTAAAAGTGCTTAATATCCTCCATCCCTAGGTGCACTCCTGGACATCCTAGCAAAAATCGGCAACTGGAAAAATGTGTAGCCACAGCTACGTTTCACACTGTTGGTGAAAAGCAAACAAATACTGTAAATAGATCATTATGAGATGGGTAGATCTGGCAAATTGCAATTAATCGCTCATGGAAATGTGCGATTCCTACAACAGTGTCCTTACTAGGTGAAGGTCGTCGAGAAGCTGGGTTATCCAGAGAAAAGAGTTAGCTGGCAAGGGAGCATGGCTTTAGAATACCAAGAAAATGGCACAGGACGTCTGTAGATTATTAATACTACACTATGTCACCTATATCTCCACTAATGCCTCTTCTATACTGATTACCGTATGTACAAGTTGGCCAATGCCTTTAAAAGAAATATGTTAGCAGGTTTTTGCTATGTAATCTGAGGACAGCATAATGCAGCAGCTGAGACAGTTTCCAGGGATGTGTTACTTCTTATTCTGTGTGCTGTTATTTCAATACAATGAGTGTTTTATCAGCAGGAGATTATCAAATGAGCCCTCCTCCGACCACGCCCCCTGCTCTGATAAGCAGCTCACTGTCAGTATACAGTGTGCACAGAAAGCAGTGGTATGGGTGGGGTTAACTTTCTGAACTCTGCTGCATCTAAAAACTCTGATTTGTATCGCAACTGCTGCATCCAGTAAACTGAGTGATACATTGTTGGAATCGAGATCTCGTTGCCTACATTCAGCTGCATTTGTAGATCATTCTGCATTTAGGCAGACTTGTGTTTCTTTGTGGTTGCAGGCTAGTTAACTGTACAGTCATTTGTTTCCTATTTTCCTGTATTCTTGTGGTTGCATGGATAGTATAGTGTTATATACAATAATAGGACTCAATTCCTGAAGTTAATACCATTTCATCACACAGTAATTAGCACATCAATCCTTATTAGCTGCCCTGTCCTGTGGTCAAGCAGTACGTATGAATGTACCTTACTCCCTCCATAAAAGCCCCTCTCAATAGGATAATATTTCTATCTAAGCTTAGTCACATCATAAAGTTTCATAAATAGGGTTTGTTATTATGGTATGTCTATATCTTATCCTATTTAGACATTACAAGGAAAAGCAGACCGTACTTACGTTATTTTAATTTGATGTTGGCTCCAGGGATGCTTAAAATTATGATAAAACTTTAATACTGATAAAGTCAGAGGAAAGCTAGCTTGACCTAATCTCTTTGCGTTTAATCAGTAGAAATAAAACCGCCTAGGATGATGTTGAGCGTGAGAATGTACCGCTGAAATCTTTTTCTTAAGAACATATAAAAGGGACTTGGGCACTGTGAGCAAACGGCATGTTAAGGGAACAAATTAGGAAATGACATTATTTTATTGAAACCGTATTATAGGATGATTACAAAATGGGAAGATAGTCTACAGTACGTCTAGTACAAAATATTACTGAAACGAAGAGAACACGAGCATTAGAAATGATTGAACCTTTTGAAATTCAAACTCACCAGGTTCATGACATTTTTCCAAAAATTTGATTTCCGGCAAATTTATTTGCAGCAAATCTGGAATAGTCCAGCTGCATTGGAACATTTTGCCTTCTATCAATATTTTATCCAATGTGGATCATTATCAAAATAGAGATATGTTTTCCATATTTTTATACAGCAAGAAGGATAAGAAATGTGTGTACTTTGAATACATTAATCAATTACACTTACACTAACCTGTGCTATATCTCCCTCTCCCAACTGATTTGACTAAATGTCCAACACTAGTGACTTCTTCTGTGGAAAGAACTGATTGCTGTGACCTCTATCCCTATGATGTAAAAACATAAAATTGCACTCATTGGCTAGTCCCTATCTTTTAAACTATATGTGATAGTCCACGCGATGTCACACTAGACCACATGATGTGCATTATAGGTAATGCCCGCTCTCTGACTCTTCAGCAGTGCGTAAAATGGCGCCAGGTATTTATTTTGGCCAATCTGTGTTCATCGATTCGCAATATTTTTGCGTTCATGAGGACTTTCGAATTTTAAGAAATTCGACTCAATTTATTTTGGTTTGCTGTGGATCAATCCAATCATCTCTATTTATGACTCAAGAAAAGTATTACATTGTGTATGCATGCTTATCATCATTAACATGTATTGCCAATGCTTTCATGCAGTTGAGGCAGTGCTGAATTTGTAACTTGGTGCCACTCGAAATATTATGTCACTGCAAATGCATCATATCTTCGTTATTAGTACAATTATTGCAATTACTGTCAGACATTGGTACCAAATGAGAAAATCATCCATTATCTTGAACATACAGTGTCATCGTTCATAATTAATAAAATTACTAAAAACTGGTAATTCCAAATTGCTATGAAACCTTTTTATTTTAGTTTTGGGGCAGTGTAGTGCAGTGGCATAGAGTGGGGAAGGGGGCCATCGGGGCAACTCTCTGGTTGACAAATTTTTACGGTGTTAGAAAGTTTCACTCATGGCCCCCCATGCAAATTCTTTTTGGAGTGGTGTAGGGTCTCCATGACCACCTGCCCAACAGATGCCAATGAAGATGACTAAAGCAGACCAGGCTACTGTGACATCTTGGTCAGTGCTGCAGGTTAATTAAAAACGTTTAGCAGATGTACTGAGTTTGTCATTGGCTGCTACAGTCTGTATAGGAAGTGACTGAGATAACATAGCTATCAGTATGATGAGGCAAGCTTTTTCATCTTGGCCACTGCCTATGTAGAACGTGAAAGATAAATCCATCTTGACAGCGACGCTCTACAAAGGCAATGAGTGAGATGGCAAAGGGCTGCATTGTGCTCTCCCACAGCTCCCTGCCTCCCCTATCACTTGTAAGTTAATGAGATTACTACGCGAGATGAACATATCAACCAAGTAGGAACGAGGTTGAGAAATTCACTGTTTTACATGAATTCTAATACTTCCCACACTGCTAAAGCATAAGAGAGCAGGCTAATGCCTTTTGGCGTGGATGAGTGCGCTTCCCAATAATAACCTACAGCTATGACAACTAGCGGATTATACCTTGTACAATGTACCTTGTACAATGGTGGTCAGTACTTGGGCCATTACAGATCAGCAGTTACAATTGGAGAACAGTTTGTATGCACAGTCATTTTCCATCTCTAAAGATACTGGATTAGTCTCTCTTTCCTGTAGAGTGTAAGCACTTATCGTCAGCAGTAGAGATGACCGGATCTTTTGAAATTCATCTGCTTAGCCTAATTTTCCCAAAAGACTTGATTTGTGGGGAATAAATTTGTGTGAACCTTAATACTGGAAAGCTTATAATTGCTTGAAAAATACACATCGAGGAGAGAAGACAGAATGGCCCTCAGGGACCATTAGAGCTTGCCTTTTTTTTCAGGTGTGAGAAGTAGAGCTTACACACGACATAAGAGCGAACACACTACAGAAGAGAGAGACTTACCCATAGACTCTGGAATTGGAAACCGTGCTCCATTGGGGGAGGTGCTGATCTCAAATTCTGACCACCACTGTACAAGGTATGATTATCCATAAGGATGTCATAGCTGCAGTGCATTATTGGGAGGCCAGCGCAGCAATCCAAAATTACATTGTACCACCCTCTAATGCTTTAGCAGGGTGGGAATTAGGGTCTGGCAGGTTTCTTTGTGAACCTTGAATTGACTCTCAAAGTATTTGAATCTGCACTGAAACCGGGAATTTCAGAAACTCGATCTTCCACTAATCGACCCATTCATCTCTAGTCAGCAGAGCCTCTCTTTCTGTCTCCTGTAGAGTGTAAGCTCGTATGATCAGCGGGGCTCTCTCTCTCTCTCTTTATCTTCTCCCCAAGTGCATTTTCTTAGAAATTGCAATCTTTCCACTATTTAGATTCATGCAAATTCATTTGCTGCAATTAACATTTTTGTAGTAAATTATGGTTAAGCCGAATATTTCAAATTTCAAAAGTTCCACTCGTTTCTAATTCTTAGAACTAGAATTAGGGTCTAGGATCGGATTAGAAATAAGAACAGAAAGGACAAAATGACCATCTGAAGTTGCTGTCTCATCCCATCTACTATATAATTGTCTAAGGGTCACTTCCGTCTTTCTGTCTGTCCTTCTGTCTGTCACGGATATTCATTGGTCGCGGCCTCTGTCTGTCATGGAATCCAAGTCGCTGATTGGTCTCACCAGCTGCCTGTCATGGCTGCTGCGACCAATCAGCGACGGCCACAGTCCGATTAGTCCCTCCCTACGCCCCTGCAGTCAGCGGCCGGCGCCCGCTCCATACTCGCCGCAGTAACCGCTCACACAGGGTTAATGCCAGCGGTAATGGACCGCGTTATGCCGCGGGTAACTCACTCCGTTACCACCACTATCAACCCTGTGTGACCAAGTTTTTACTATTGATGCTGCCTATGCAGCGTCAATGGTAAAAAGATCTAATGTTAAAAATAATACAAAAATAAAAAATCATCATATACTCACCCTCCGGCGCCTTTCCTGCTACTCGTGAAGCTCCGGTGTTAAGGATGGTATGCGACAAGGACCTTCCATGACGTCACGGTCATGTGACCGTGACGTCATCACAGGTCCTGCGCACCTACGCGAGAAGGACCTGCCATGATGTCACAATCATGTGACCGCGACGTCATCACAGGTCCTGTGCGCCTACGTGAGAAGGACCTGCCTTGACGTCACGGTCATGTGACCGCGATGTCATCACACCCTGGGACCGGAAGTTGGCGACAGAACTACAAGGGGCCCTTGGATCGGAAGGTGAGTATATGTTTATTTTTTATTTTTTAACCTGTGGCATACGTGGCTGGGCAATATATTACGTAGCTGTGCAACATACTACGTGGCTGGGCAATATACTATGTGGCTCTGTGCTGTATACTACGTCGCTGTGCAATATACTACGTGGCTCTGTGCTGTATACTACGTCACTGGGCAATATACTACGTAACTGGGCAATATACTACATAACTGGGCAATATACTACGTAACTGGGCAATATACTACGTGGCTGGGCGAATATGCTCTTTGCTGTTATACTACGTCGCTGGGCAATATATTACGTGGCTGGGCAATATACTACGTGACTGGGCAATATACTGTGTAGCTGGGCAATATAGTATGTGACTGGGCAATATACTACGTGGGCTGTGCAATATACTACGTTGCTTTGTGCTGTATACTACATCGCTGTGCAATATACTACGTGACTGGGCAATATACTACGTGACTGGGCAATATAGTACGTAGCTGGGCAATATATTACGTGGGCTGTGCAATATACTACGTGGCTGGGCAACATACTACGTGGCTGGGCAATATACTACGTGACTGGGCAATATACTATGGCGCTGGGCAATATACTACGTCGCTGGGCAATATACTATGTGACTGGGCAATATACTACGTGACTGGGCAATATACTACATCCCTGGGCAATATACTACGTCCCTGGGCAATATACTACGTGGCTGGGCAATATACTATGTGGCTGGGCAATATACTGCGTGACTGGGCAATATACTACGTAGCTAGGCAATATACTATGTGGGCTGTGCAATATACTATGTGGACATGCAATATACTATGTGGACATGCATATTCTAGAATACCCGATGCATTAGAATCGGGCCACCATCTAGTATAGTATAAAATTCTATTTTTATTAATAAGACAATGCATTTCTAGAGCAGACCACTCTCTTCATCAGGTACCAATAAAATCATACATACAGAGTGAACTGCATTCGGATAAGCACAGAGACCAGGTGTAGGTATTTAGATTCTTTAATTATTTTATCCTTACCATGTAATCACATATCAATACTGCCGCGCAACCTGCCCTACCCTCTCCTAGTGTTTCATCACCCATCCCCTGCAGACTGTGAGCCCTCGCGGGCAGGGTCCTCCCTCCTTATGTACCCGTGTGCCTGTTATCTGCTCATGTTTAATGTATTTGTCTATATTTGCCTCGTATTCACATGTAAAGCGCCATGGAATAAATGGCGCTATAAAAATGTATAATAATAATAATATAAACATATACCCCAGATATTAAATAGAGTGATTAGCAATAACGAACTGATATCACTGTATCCCTCTTCAGCCTCTATGGTTTATACATTCATACAATCCTTTAGGAACTAATGTGTACAATTTAAAAATCCAGAAACTTTCCCTATTCAACAATCTTTGATATATATTAGTATGATTAGCCGGTATTTGTCTATTATAATAAGTTATAGATTGGTGGAGTTTTTTCATGCACGCGAAAAAAATGTCTCAACAAACTTTGGTTCATAATCCCATTTTTTACATTAGATCTGTGTTTATTCATCCTGAGATGTATTGGCATAGTGGTTTGACTTTATTTGTACTTGATGAAGAGATCGATCTGCTCTAGAAACGCATTGTTTTATTAATAAAAACAGAATTTTATACTATATCCAGTGAGACAGCGCCTTCAGATCATTATTTTTTTCCTTCCTGTTCTTTTTTTTTCTTTTTTTATCTCTGGATTGAAGACGAGTACTGCAGTCCGCCCTTACCAGAGTTGTTGGTCTTGTGATTGCGCAGCTCGTCCAGGTCAGTCTGAGCGGGCTCACACATGGGAGTGGCCCAGTTTTTTTTCTTGTTAAGGGTGACAAATAGGGTAACAAATGGAGTTAAGTTTAGGGTTTTGGTGATAAAATAGGTAAAAGCACACAATTATAATTAAAAAAATAAAAAGTAAAAAAAAAATATAACAATATATACCGTAACTTTTTATTTTTAAAATTAGATTTTAGTAAAAAGCAGAAAATAACTAGATGGTCAAAGGGCAAATTCTAATTACTTCAGTATTCTTTTAAAAGAAAATGCATGTGTTTGAGGCATAAAAGGTTCAATACTGGACTTGTGCATCTGAGTCAGGGAGTGCTAACATTCTACTGTTCATGGGGAACTGATGCTGGCAAGCCACGATATTCCACTTGGGTACAGACTATCAGGCTATCATTAAAGGGACTTTAAGAATTTTTATTACAGGCAACACATGGTTGTTCAGTTTGGCTGATGTGAAATACTTTTCTTTCTACTGCAGGTGAGCAAAGTTACATACTTTTTCCCCATGAAACAGGGTCAGTAAATATTTCTAAAAACACAATCAAGTTTGCTAACATCCTGTAACCCCAAGGGCTGCATGAAGGGTATCTTATCCAGATAATCTACTCTTGGGGAACATAAAACAATTCCCTACAGATGGGTGTCTGGTTTGATTAGTGAGTTTTCTTCCTCTTTCATAACACTGAATTTGTGCACATTTTACGCCTCAAAATTTTATTTTTCTTGCTTCTGAGGAAACCCATTCAAACCCATTCTTTCCTAATAAAATGAAAAAATATTCCAGGTTACAATATGTCAAGTTCAAATAGTGCCAATAGTGGAGAAGAAGGGGTTGAATCCTGCGTGCTGGGACGAAAGGAGCCAGTGATTGTGCTTTTTCCAGAAGAAGAAGTGTGAAACTACGAAACAAGTTGACAAATAAGTCTTCATTAGACTCTGACTTCATCTATTCAATGACTCCTTCCATCCAGGCAGCACAGGATTTAATGAAAGCCAGTAGAGGGTATGTTGCTCACCAGAAAGTCCTTTGACCTGACCGATCCATATAGATAAGGAGCACAGCCACCTGTTGGCAGGGTGTGTTAAAAAAAAATCCAAAAGAAAACAATAATGCTGGATCATTAGAATAAAATATCCTTGTTTTTATTTGAACCTCATTTAAAAAATCACATCAGGGTAGTTAGTAACTGGTTGGGGCTGCTGCAGAGTCAGGCACTGGCACATGGGTAAGAGAAGCGGCGGATTTGGCATGTATATTTATCTTCTGGTCCCGTAGGCTATACAGTGTGTAGTGAATCATGTTCCCCAGCTTGGGAGTAAGTTTCATACTTGTTAAGCACTTTAGATTGCACTAAGCACTTTTCTCAGTATACGCTGTACCATATATTATACGGGTTATGCGCTTTATCTTCCCCGAGTGTTACTACAGTTGTCCTGTTTTCTCTGTATAAGCATCATGTCTGAAGTCTGTGTCACTTTTATGTAGTTATGTTTTGTTATTGTTTATTTTTTGTATTATTAATAAAATTACTGAATTTTTATTAGAGTGTATTGGACTCTGTACTCCATGGAGTTTTTGTATGATATATAGTTAGTAACTGGTTGACACGTTTCGGCAAGAGCCTTAGTCGACTAAGGCTCTTGACAAAACACATCAACCAGTTACTAACTACCCTGATGTGATTTTTTTAAATGATGTTCAAATAAAAACAAGCATATTTTATTCTAAGGATCCAGCACAGGATTTAACTCATTCTTCTCCACTATTGACATCTTGGTATCCTTGTGGGTCTGCAGCAGCCTTAAAGTGTAATAAGTGATTGTGTTTCACAACCCTGGCCAGGTGAGCAACACTGCTTATCATTTTTAACTTTTTATCCAGCTAAGACCTTATTGCTCCATTGCCTTTCAAGCTTCCTTCCATTATATTGAATACAAATAGTGGACATATCCCCCAGGCGGTGCACAGATGATGGTTGTGTCGGCAGCATGTAGAAAAACGCAATAAGGAGGGTGTTAGGGGTCGAGTTCCCGCTTCTGCACAGGGGGAATCTCGAGCCACCTCCGCTGCAGTCTCCCATTCTTGTCCAGCCGCAGTGGAGTCTGCTCAGCAAGGACGTCGGTCCCAGCATCTTGCTCATTCTCACTCTGTTCTGAGAGTTACTGCTGCTTCTCCAGTCTCTGCTATTAAAGTCTGTGCTGGTCAGCAGCAAGCGGACTTCTCTGGGACTAAGTCCTTGTCTGCACGTACTGAGCATGCCCAGCGTAAGGTCTCCCGTTGGAGATCGAGGGTCATGTGCTCAGGCTCTGCAGCACATTCCATTGGTCCTCTTGGCAGGTCCTAGAAGGGCAAAAGTGCTGTGGCCACTTCCTGTGCTGCTGCTATATAAACTGCGCATGACCGCACAGCCATGCGCTAGTATTGTCAAACAATTACTACTGTGTGTATGTTGTGAGTGCAAGTCGTCCTTGGATACCCCTACCCTATAGTATGACTGTTCGCGGAAGGTGTATGGCTGCTACCTAGCGCCCGACTTATCCTACAGCACTAGTCACACATTATAGCGTCCAGTTGCTGTGACCGCCAGTACGGCGCCGTGCACTTCCTCTGTGCTTTCCTTACCCAAGCCTGGGTGGTTAGTGGCGTTCGTCAGTGCGGCACTGCATGCTCTTCTGTTTCATTTCACACCCAGTTGCGGTGTTGCGCCAGCAAGGGTCTAATCGGACTTCAATCCCAGTTGGGGTTGAGTTCGCTGACTACTTGCTCGCGCTTTAGGTGCGGTACCGCGGTCCTGTGCCTTAACAGGATTGCTTCTTTCACGCTGGGTGAGGTTAACCCACGCGTGTATACTCTAGTGTACCGCCATATAATCTGCTAATTGCTAGCAGCAGGATTTCACCTGCACGGTGGACCCCGGACTGCGAACGCATCTATACCATCTGTCTTGGTGCGTTCCGCCAGTCCTAACAGAATACTAGCGCCAGGGTCTGGCTAGTAAAATGGCGGACGACCAGCGTTTACAGCGGTACATCCAGCAGCTGGAGGGAAGGTTGGCGGCTCTTGAGCGTTCAACCTCAGCTGTGGATGTTACTGCTGTAGCTGTTCAGGCTGCAAGTGTGGCTGCAGCTACCTTGTCCACTGCCGCTCCTGTACCGACGCTATCTCGCCTCCCGCTACCAGAGAAATTTTCTGGTGACAGTAAGTCCTGTAGGGGTTTCGTGAGTCAGTGCTCAATACATCTCGAGCTTCTGGCCTCTCGTTTCCCTACAGAGCGGGCTAAGGTGGGCTTTATAATTTCCTTATTGTCGGACAGGGCGTTGCAGTGGGCTACGCCGCTGTGGGAGCGTGGCGATCATGTGGTGCAGAGTGCTCCGTTATTCCTGAGCACCCTGAAACAGGTCTTTCTAGGACCTCGTGTCACCCATGACACGGCGCTCCAACTGTTGGCACTGACTCAGGGCTCGTCCTTGGTCAGCCTTTTTGCCGTCCATTTCCGCACTCTGGCATCTGAGCTGGAGTGGTCGGATAAAGCCCTTATCCCTTTATTTTGGAGGGGGCTGGCTGACCACGTTAAGGATGCTCTGGCCACTAGGGAGATTCCCGCCACACTGGAGGAGTTAATAGTAGTATCTACTCGCATTGACCTCCGTTTTCACGAGCGGAGGTTAGAGCGAGCCCAGTGTAGGCAGAGGTTTCGGCTGGCTCCCACCTTCGCCAAACCTTTGGAATCTCCAGTCCAGGCTCCTGAGTTCCAGGAACCTAAGGTGGTGTCACGAGCGGAATCTAAGTCCCAGACCGCTCGTGCACTCCAGGGTTGCCATGTTTACCAACAGTCAGGACATCTTGCCACCAGATGTCATCAGCGGTCGAGGAAACGTCAGCGTCTAGTGGTAGTAGGTGGAGGTGCACTAGACACTGCGACGTTTGCCTCCAAATTGTCCTTTAAGGGGACAATTACCTTTGGCTCATCCTCCCACTCGGTAGACCTCTGCGTGGATTCTGGGGCCGAGGGCAATTTTATGTCTTCTGCCTTCGCCCAACGTCACGCAATACCCCTGGTTATGCTATCTCAACCAGTAACGGTACGAGTGGTGAATTGGTCGACACTCCCCGCACAGATAACACATCAGACCATCCCTGTTACTCTGTCCCTGTCGCCATCCCATCAGGAGATTATTTCTCTGCTCGTCATTCCTGAGGGTATTGATGAGGTCCTGTTGGGGATACCTTGGCTACGGTACCACTCTCCTCACATCGAGTGGTCCTCAGGCAGAATTCTGGGATGGGGTGAATCATGTGGGGGTAGGTGTCACCGAGAGTGCATTCAGGTTGCTATTACTGAGGTACCCGCAGATCTATCCTCTCTCCCCAAGCAATATTGGTCTTACGCAGACGTGTTCTCCAAGAAGGCGGCGGAGACCCTTCCGCCCCATCGCCCCTATGACTGTCCTATCGATCTCTTGCCTGGTGCGGAGCCTCCCCGGGGTCGAGTTTATCCATTATCTCTCCCGGAGACGGAGGCCATGTCTCAGTACATTCAAGAGAATCTGGCAAGAGGGTTTATCAGGAAGTCAGTGTCACCTGCTGGGGCAGGGTTCTTCTTCGTGCAGAAGAAGAATGGGGAGCTACGTCCATGCATAGACTACAGGGGTCTTAACGCTATCACCGTTAAGAACAAGTATCCTTTGCCCTTGATATCTGAGCTCTTCGATAGGCTTCGGGGAGCAAGGGTATTTGCTAAATTAGATCTGCGGGGTGCTTACAACCTGATTCGCATCCGTGAGGGGGGCGAATGGAAAACGGCGTTTAACACCAGAGATGGGCACTATGAGTATCTGGTGATGCCCTTCGGGCTCTGTAATGCCCCAGCCGTTTTTCAAGACTTTGTCAACGACATCTTCCGGGATATGCTTTCCACCTCAGTTGTAGTCTATCTGGATGATATTCTCATCTTTTCTCCAGATATTGACTCCCACCGGAGAGATGTTGGCAGAGTCTTCGACCTCCCATGGGCAAACTCTCTTTACGCTAAGTTGGAGAAGTGTATGTTTGAGCAGGAGTCTTTGCCGTTCCTGGGCTATATCATCTCCGCTCAGGGATTGGCTATGGATCCTGCCAAACTACAGGCTGTGATGGACTGGCAAGAGCCCCATTCTCTTAAAGCGGTGCAGCGCTTTATGGGGTTCATTAACTATTACCGCCAGTTCATTCCCCACTTCTCAACTCTGGTAGCTCCCTTGGTTGCCCTCACCAAGAAGGGAGCGAATCCTAAATTGTGGTCGGAAGAGGTCTCCAAGGCCTTCAATTCTATTAATTCCCACTTTGCTAGCGCTCCCATCTTACATCGTCCTGATGTGGATAAGCCATTCCTAATGGAGGTGGATGCCTCGTCCGTTGGTGCTGGAGCAGTCCTCTACCAGAAGGATGCTCAAGGTCGGAAGCATCCATGCTTCTTCTTCTCTAAGACTTTCTCGCCAGCAGAGAGAAACTACTCCATCAGGGATAGGGAGCTGCTAGCAATGAAGTTGGCCTTTTCAGAGTGGAGACATCTTCTGGAAGGTGCGCGGTTTCCCTTCCAGGTTTACACTGACCACAAAAATTTGGTCTACTTACAGACAGCCCAGCGGCTAAATTCTCGCCAAGCCAGATGGTCCTTGTTCTTTTCCCGGTTCCACTTTTCTCTTCATTTTCTCGCCGGGGAGAAGAATATTCGTGCTGATGCTCTCTCTCGCTCCCTTATGTCAACTGAAGAGGAGGAAGAGGAGCCTCGGCTTATTGTTCCCTCTGAGAGCCTGAGAACCGTAGCACCGGTTTCGCTTGAGTCTGTGCCTCCGGGCAAGACTTTTGTGCCCATTAATTTGCGACCGGAGGTTCTCTCTTGGGCTCATTCGTCCAGAGTGGGTGGACACTTTGGGACAAAGAGGACATCTGAGCTACTGGCGAGGACGTACTGGTGGCCGCATATGGTCCGGGATGTCAGGGATTATATTCTGGTGCGTGTCTCCTGCGCCAAAAATAAATCTCCGCGTCAAAGGCCAGCTGGGTTGCTCTATCCCTTGCCGGTGGCAGATAGGCCCTGGGAGATGGTCGGGATGGACTTTGTCGTGGGTTTGCCCAAGTCTCGCGGCTGTACCATCATTTGGGTCATCACCGATCATTTCTCGAAAATGGTGCATTTGGTGCCGCTACCACGGTTACCTTCTGCACGGGCTTTGGCTGCGTTGTTCATTAAGCACATCTTCCGCCTACATGGTATGCCTGACAAAATTGTCAGTGACCGGGGTCCCCAGTTTGCGTCTCGGTTCTGGAGAGAGCTGTGTCGTCTTCTCAGTATTGAGTTGAATCTCTCTTCCGCTTATCATCCCGAGACGAATGGGTTGGTAGAGAGGGCCAACCAGACCTTGGTCACATACCTGCGACATTTTGTTTCAGCCAGGCAGGATGACTGGGCATCCTTGCTATCATGGGCAGAGTTTGCACTGAACAACACCGTAGCCGACTCCACTGGACAAACCCCATTCCTCCTCAACTATGGTCAGCATCCACGGGTACCTGTGCCTATGCCCGTGTCTTCCGCCGACTCCAGGGTGGCAGACTGGGCTGTGGAGGCACGGGATATTTGGGACCGCACTCAGGATGCCATTCGGGCCTCTAAGGAGAGAATGAGGTCCTCCGCCGATGCTCATCGGCGCCCCGCTCCGACCTTTGCTCCTGGCGACTTGGTGTGGCTCTCCGCCCGTAACATCAGGCTGCGAGTTGAGTCCACTAAATTTGCTCCTCGCTACTTGGGTCCTTTCAAGGTCCTCGAGCAGGTTAATCCTGTGGTCTATCGTTTGGCCCTTCCGCCACGCCTGGGTATCACCGACACCTTTCATGTGTCCCTCTTGAAACCCGTGTATATGTCCCGGTTCTCCGAGTCATCTGCTGGGACATCGGGTTCGTCTTCGGACGATTATGAGGTGAACGCTATTTTGGGGTGCAAGGTGGTGCGTGGTAAAAAATTTTATTTGGTGGACTGGAAGGGTTATGGCCCCGAGGACAGGTCATGGGAGCCTGTTGAGCACATTCGGGCTCCGCAGCTCATTGCTGCCTTTGAACGTAGCGAGGCCCAAGGTGGGGGGGGCTCTAGGACGGGGGGTAATGTTAGGGGTCGAGTTCCCACTTCTGCACAGGGGGAATCTCGAGCCACCTCCGCTGCGGTCTCCCATTCTTGTCCAGCCGCAGTGGAGTCTGCTCAGCAAGGACGTCGGTCCCAGCGTCTTGCTCATTCTCACTCTGTTCTGAGAGTTACTGCTGCTTCTCCAGTCTCTGCTATTAAAGTCTGTGCTGGTCAGCAGCGAGCGGACTTCTCTGGGACTAAGTCCTTGTCTGCACGTACTGAGCATGCCCAGCGTAAGGTCTCCCATTGGAGATCGAGGGTCATGTGCTCAGGTTCTGCAGCACATTCCATTGGTCCTCTTGGCAGGTCCTAGAAGGGCAAAAGTGCTGTGGCCACTTCCTGTGCTGCTGCTATATAAACTGCGCATGACCGCACGGCCATGCGCTAGTATTGTCAAACAATTGCTACTGTGTGTATGTTGTGAGTGCAAGTCGTCCTTGGATACCCCTACCCTATAGTATGACTGTTCGTGGAAGGTGTATGGCTGCTACCTAGCGCCCGACTTATCCTACAGCACTAGTCACACATTATAGCGTCCAGTTGCTGTGACCGCCAGTACGGCGCCGTGCACTTCCTCTGTGCTTTCCTTACCCAAGCCTGGGTGGTTAGTGGCGTTCGTCAGTGCGGCACTGCATGCTCTTCTGTTTCATTTCACACCCAGTTGCGGTGTTGCGCCAGCAAGGGTCTAATCGGACTTCAATCCCAGTTGGGGTTGAGTTCGCTGACTACTTGCTCGCGCTTTAGGTGCGGTACCGCGGTCCTGTGCCTTAACAGGATTGCTTCTTTCACGCTGGGTGAGGTTAACCCACGCGTGTATACTCTAGTGTACCGCCATATAGTCTGCTAATTGCTAGCAGCAGGTTTTCACCTGCACGGTGGACCCCGGACTGCGAACGCATCTATACCATCTGTCTTGGTGCGTTCCGCCAGTCCTAACAGAGGGTGTATGAAGGCAACACACTTGTTGCCGGATACACCCTCCTATCTACAAGCTCTGTACTTTATTATATTGTAAAATTTACTGCTGTCTTCCCATTGCCCAGGCAAGAACATACGTAGAGACATAAAATCTGGTATGGTGCCCTTAGAGAGAGGAGACCCATTCTTGCTTGACCGAATCATCATTACGGGATACTGATTTTCCATTTTTAAGTAGATGGCAAGTGAGAATGAAAAAAAGATAAAAAATTGAAGTAAACAGTTTCTTAAAGTATAATTTTTTATATTAAAATAAATAAATAAAAATCCAGCCATACACATTTGATGATTCAACGGTCTAATCTATCTGAGAACAGCCTGATTGTATTCGTACATACATGATTATTTCTTCTTCCTAAGAGATAAGACTCTGCCAGAGATCTAGCAGTGGTTTATCCCTTCTCCCCTTCCTATTAACATAAGCATGAACACTCGCTGTTCTCATTGTGCACGTTTATGGGGCAGTCAGGAGCAATGTAGACTGCACTTATAGTCAATGTAATGGATTAACCACAGGCATGAGTCTTTATTATATTGAGAATGTGTTCTAACTCTCTCTGCCTTTTGTTATTTTTCCCATTGGTATTGTCATAGACTGTGATAGAACGTTAGGTAATTTGTAATTATTTTACATTTACTGAATTCAGCTTTTAAGCTTGTGATATACTATAGGATGAAAGCTTCCGGATTTTGTGCTGGTGTGAAGTATATCGTACCGGCAATGTTTCTTCGAGCTCACTATATTAATCTTTTGTAAGAAATTCCCAGCTTCTAGTATGGATCCTTTCCTGGGCATGAAAGAAAATGTATTAAAGGCTCCAAGCTAGTGGATGAAAGTAAATATATTAAAGGGTTTTAAAGGAATTAATAACGCTGTTCTTAAGGGGTTTATTGAAGCATCTCTGCAACAGACTCCCTCTGAAATAAGGGCTAACGTGCATGATGGCACAACCGATTCTTTTTTATATATGTATTTATAATGAGCCAAGGGAAAAAGTTCTCTTCTGTTAAGTAGCGGTTACTGTTTCAAGCTGATTTATGCATCTAGGGCTATAAGGAAAACGGCAAAGCAAGGTTCATTCACAAGGATTGTGCGACGTGTCAATATTTTAATGCGCTTCAAATTGTTGCAGTGCCAAACTTTTCAAGATGGCTCATAAATATGAAGCAGCTCTTCAAAAATTGGATTAAGTCTGTGTTTTGCTCTGTCTTGACACTTAAAGGGCAGCTGAAGCTGATAATGTTGATTTTATCAAATCCTCATCAAACCACTGAGATACAAATAGGCCGAAGTGGTAATAATTAAAATGTAGTAAACACAGTGGTAGATTTTATGTATATTTATGTTTATGATGATCTTTAGGTGACAGAATCCTTATGGGCCTCTCTTTGCTTTCAATTTTCCCTCCTCGCCTTTGCATGAGAACTTTTTTATTTTTAGGTCAGTAAAGTTGCCAAAGGGCTATTTGTGGGGCGAACTGCAGTTTACCATTTTGCAATCTATATGAAATTTTCATTTCTTTTTCTCCCAATTTTTTGTGAGGCAAAATAATAATTAAAAAAATACAGCAATTCTGACATTTTGATTTGTTTTTCGTTTCAAAAATTCATTGTACGTTACTTTATTACTTTGAATGGTTATGCACAAGATGTTACAATGTTTTAGATTTTTTGTACAATAAAAGATAATATATTAATTTTTATAGAAATATTTTAAATTTTTTCTACAATTTTTATTGGACTTCTTAGGTTAGGTTGGTTTCACACTTGCGTTTTTGTCTGCAGCGTTTTTTGCACAAAAAAACGCATGCATTTTTTTCCCTATATTGAACATTGTAAACGCATGCGTTTTTTTGTGTACGCGTTTGGTCGCGCTTTCAATCGCATGCGTTTTTTTACTGCATGCGTTCATTTTCAAAAATGCAACTTGTAGTATTTTTGAGAGGCGTTTTTTGGACACAAAAAAACGCATGCGTTTTCATGCGTTTTTTGGGGGTAAAAAAACACATTGGAGTCAATGGGAACGCATGCGTTTTTTTGTGCATGCGTTTTTTAAAAAAACATAAAAACACACTGATAAACCACCCCACACCATAAAATTGATAAAGGGATCCTAACCCTAACCCTACCCCTAACCCTACCCCTAACCCTACCCCTAACCCTACCCCTAACCCTACCCCTACCCCTAACCCTACCCCTAACCCTACCCCTAACCCTAATCCCTTTAAGGGTAGGGTTAGGGTTAGGGGTAAGGTTAGGGGTAGGGTTAGGGTTAGGATCCCTTTAGGGTTAGGGTTAGGGGTAGGGTTAGGATCCCTTTAGGGTTAGGGTTAGGGTTAGGATCCCTACCCCTAACCCTACCCCTAACCCTAACCCTAGCTCTTTCTGTTTATAGTGGGTTTTTTACTGTATTTTGATGATTGGCAGCTGTTACACATTTATCTGCATGCATTTAAAAAACGCAAACGCATGAAAAAACGCATGTAAACGCGTCAAAATGCCGCGTTTTTTTCACCACATGCAAAAACGCATGCGTCAAAAAAACGCAGCGTTTGCACGTGTTTACATGCGTTTTTTCACCATGCGTTTTTTTTAAACGCATGCGTTTTGAAACGCAAATGTGACACCAGCCTTAGGGAATTTGAGCCCCGAACGCTGGATTGCTTGTACAATACATGTCAATATTTTATATATTGCAGTCTATTTTGAAATTACCTATCTCCTATGAAGCCAAGCCTGTTGCTAGAAAAAAAAAAAAAAATTGTGTTGCATGTACCCTACTATTTTCACACGTAACACTTGAGAGGGTCAAATTTAGGCTTTATGTTTGCTGGAGATCAAGAAAATGTTTGTGTTTTAGTCAGTGAAATATAAGTTCATCTATGGCTGCCCACACAATAAAAGCTATGTTCCTGTTCCTAAAAAGGTTGCTATAAACCAGTAACCATATTACATTTGGGCTGCCAAGATCCCAGACTAGATCTGTGCTTTCACCCTCTGTAATACACCTTATATGGTAAAGGACAGACTAGTATAAAGAAGTAGATGTAAACCTTCTTGAGTTTAGTAAAACTATTATACATATTTGTTTAGTTTGTAGAACTATGTTTTGTGAATTAAGTTTACAAAATGTGTTATTTTGACATCATGGATTACATTATTGAGCCTATTCAGTTAGCTACTATTGTTCTGTAACAAGTATGTGTATAAACCTTAATGGATATTCTGGCTCCAAACTCAAAGTAAATGGATATATGGATGAAAGTGTATAAACATAGCATCTGTCTATTCAACAAACTGGAAGAAAATCAGAATCTGGTTTATATAAGAATATAAATATATTTATTTACTGCTTGTGAAGTAATCTCACCCATGAGACAGATTAATGCGGCACATAACTAAAGTGTCTCTCTATACAATTCATGTAAAAGTCACAGCAGTTCATCCAGATGGCTCAGAAATGATTGTCGTATAGATTTCTGCACATTAAAGACACTCAACTATGAATGTCATTGATAGGAACATACTAAGAAAAGTATTTCACTGCATTCAAAATGCCCTTAGACTTGTATCAGTCGGGCTAGGCCAAACAGAGCATCCTTTTGGTATTGATATATGTGTAGCTGATATATACCTTTGTGTCAACTACAGGTGGGCCATTTATATGGATACACCTAAATAAAATGGGAATGGTTGGTGATATCAACTTTCTGTTTGTGGCACATTAGTATATGGGAGGGGAAAAACTTTTCAGGATGGGTGGTGTTAGGGGTCGAGTTCCTGCCTCTGCACAGTGGGAATCTCGGGCCATCTCCCATTCTTCTCCTGCCACAGTGGAGCCTGCTCAGCAGAGATGTTGATCCCAGCGTCTTGCTCAGTCTGACTCTGTGCTAAGAGTTACTGCTGCATTTCCTGCTTCTGCCATTGAAGTCAGTGTTGGGCAGCGGCGAGTGGATGCTTCTGGGGCTAAGTCCTGCTTTTCACATTCTGAGCATGCCCAGAGTAAGATCTCTCATTGGAGATCGAGGGTCACATGATCAGATACTGCAGCTAAGGTCCTTGTAGGTGCTAGGACTAAATCCTGCTTTGCTCTCTGAGCATGCCCAGGGCAAGATCTCTCAGTGGAGATCTGGGGTCACATGCTCAGGTACTGCAGCTCTCCATTGGTCCTTCTTTGAAAGGTCCTAAACGTGCTGCAACTATTTAAGGCTCGCATGGCCGCACGGCCATGCGCTAGTATCAATTCATATATGTGCTTTGCGCCAGTGTGGTTATGTATAAGTGTGTTCAGGGACCCGGCTGAAATAAGCCCCTAGAATACCAGCACCTCCTGTGAGGAGATTGTATGAGTGTGTTCAGCGACCCGGCTGAAATAAGCCCCTAGAATACCGGCTTCTCTGGTGAGGAGTTTGAATGTTGCATAACCACTGACTGCTATCAGCTTGGCAGTAAGCTTGTGCTCCTGTGTGGAGTAACAGAGCTGGCCTGTACCGCCTAACAGTGCCGCCATTCGCTAGCAGCAGGTTCCTCCTGCATGGTGGACCCTGGGCTGCGATCGCACCATTTATAATAAACATCTCAATTTTCTCGGTGCGTTCCGCTAGCCCTAACAGGTGGTGACCATGGCGGACATTTTGAAGTCAGCCATTTTGGATCCAACTTTTTTTTTTAAATGGGAAGAGGGTCATGTGACACATCAAACTTATCGAGAATTTCACAAGAAAACAAAGGTGTGCTTGGTTTTAATGTGACTTTATTCTTTCATGAGTTATTTACAAGTTTATGACTAGGGTTGAGCGAAACGGGTCGGCCACTTTCAGAAGTCGCCGACTTTTGGCAAAGTCGGGTTTCATGAAACCCGACCCGACCCCTGTGTGGGGTCGACCATGAAGTCGGCGATCTTCTGAATCTGGAATCGGAATTCCGATACCGATTCCCGATATGTTTAAGATATCGGGAATTAGTATCGGAATTCAGATTTAAGTGTAAAATAAAGAATAAAAATAAAAAATATCGCTATACTTACCCTCTGACGCGCCCTGGTACTAACGGGGAACCTTCCTTCCTTCGAATCAGCGCTTTCAGGACCTTGCGGTGACGTCGCGGTGACGTCACGGCTTGTGATTGGTCGCGCGACGGCCCATGTGACCGCCGCGCGACCAATCAGAAGCCGTGACGTCACCGCGACGTCACTGAAGGTCCTGGAAGTGCTGATTCTTAGGAAGGAAGGCTGCCGGAAAGAAGCAGGGCGCGTCCGAGGGTGAGTATATACCTAATAGGAATATACTCACCCTTCATGAAATTGTAAATAAGTACTGAAAGAATAAAGTCAAGTTAAAACCAAGCACACCATTGTTTTTCATGTGAAATTCTCAATAAGTTTAATGTGTCACATGACTCTCTTCCCATTGAAAAAAATAAAGTTGGATACAAAATTACAAACTTCAAAATGGGCGCCATGATTACCACCCATCTTGAAAAGTTTTCCCCCTCCCATATGCCAATGTGCCACAAACAGGAAGTTGATATCTCCAACCATTCCCATTTTATTTAGGTGTATCCATATAAATGGTCCACCCTGTATATTGAAAAGTGGGTAGTGTGATGGCTCAGTGGTTAGCACTGTTACTTTGCAGTGCTAGGGTCCTGGGTTCAAATCCCACAAAAGACAACATTTGCAAGGAGTTTGTATGTTCTCCCCGTGTTTGCGTGAGGGTACTCCAGGTTCTTCCCACACTCCAAAGATGTATTCATAGGGCATTTAGCTTGTGAGCCCCAATGGAGACCATGTCTGTCATGATGATGCCTGTAAAGTGTTGTGTAATAAATTGTGCTATATTGGGGAGTAAAATAAATAAAGGCATAATTGAATCAACTACATGCAATGGGATTCATTGTAGATGTTGACAAGTGTATAGGCATACAGTGTATTTTTTTCATTTCCTTTTATTGCATTGTAAAAAATAGTTTTACGTAATATATGTGTATATGTATGTATATTTAAATTTATGAGTAGAAAAGCTAAATAAATGTTCAGTTGCTTTCTTATGCCCTTTCATTTTCAACCTGAATATTATGCGAACCATCAAGTTATTATTATACAGATATATCAATATTACAGCATTTATTTTATTATTTCTTTTTTTCCAGATGCAGCAACTATTCCATGAAAATTATGAACACAACAGAAAAGGATATATACAAGATCTCCACAACAGCAAAATACATACAGCTATAACACTGCACCCTAATAAAAGACCAGCGTACCAGTACAGGCTGCATAATTATATACTGAGCCGGAAGATTTCTGAATTACGCTTTCACACCATCCAGCTTCATAGGGAAAGCGTTTTGATGAGCAAGCTTAGTAATATGGAGATAAACAAGCTAGACCAGCAGCTTGGGATGATGCCATCTTTCAATAGATTTCAGCCACGGGAAAGGAATGAAGTAATTGAATGGGAGTTTCTTACGGGAAAACATATATATTCAATGTCTGCAAATGCTCCGCCATGCCAGAGTCTAAATAACCTTCTCAAGGTGTCTTTGGATGACACGGTGATGCAAGTAATGGAAATGATCAATGAAAACTCAAAATCAAGAGGAAGGTTAATTGATTTTAAAGAAATCCAGTATGGCTACCGCAGGATCCACCCTATGTACGGAGTAGAATATATATTAGATTTGTTACTGTTATATAAAAGACATAAAGGTAGAAAACTGACTGTTCCTGTAAGACGTCATGCATATTTGCAACAGTCATTTAGTAAACCATTCTTCAAAGAAGATGAAGAATTAGACGTGCAGAGTTTTTTGCAGAGCATTAATAGCGATACACAGTCTTTCTCATTTTTATCTAACTCATTAAAAATGTTTTCTGCTCTTCACATGACTAAGGAAATGAAAGAAAAGAGTGACAAGAAAATACATTTCCTTGTTCCGCTCACCGGAAGGTATGATATCTTCTCAAGGTTTATGGAAAATTATGAAAAGGTCTGCCTGATCCCAAAGCAAAATGTTAATCTAGTCATTATTTTATTTGATTCGGAAACAAACACCGATTCCTATAAGCACATTGAACTCATGGCGGAATATCAAAATAAATTCCCTCTGGCGGAAATGTCTATAATAAAAATGTCAGGACAGTTTTCCAGGGGGCTGAGTCTGGACAAAGGATCTGCTCAGTTTGACAATGACACCTTATTGCTCTTCTGTGATGTAGACTTGTTGTTCACGTCAGAATTTTTACAAAGGTGTCGGGATAACACTATTCAGGGACAACAAGTGTATTACCCAATTGTATTTAGTCAGTATGACCCAAAAGTAATTTATGGTGGAAATCCTCATGCAGATAGTAACTTTGTCTTTACAAAAAAAACTGGATTTTGGAGAGACTACGGATATGGTATTACTTGTATTTATAAAAGTGACCTACTGAAAGTTGGTGGCTTTGATACGTCCATTCAAGGATGGGGCTTAGAAGACGTCGACCTCTTTACTAAAGTTATATCGTCTGGTCTCAAAGCCTTTCGAAGTCAAGAAACGGGGGTGGTTCATGTTTTTCATCCTGTCCAATGTGACCCCAATTTAAACCCTAAACAGTATAAAATGTGCCTGGGTTCCAAAGCAAGTACATTTGCATCTGCTTCTCAATTAGCAGAGATTTGGTTAGAGAAACATTTAGGTGTTGGATATAATAGAACGCACTCCTGACATGTCTACTTACTCTGATGTCAAGAGGAGTTTACCTCATGCTACAACTTTGTCATCATTGTCTACAAACTCCTCTGTGTCTTCCAAAGGATATTTTCTGTTCACTCAAGGTGATTAAAAAAGCCTCTAGTGACTAGCGATATTTTAATTTCCTGCTGAAGATGAGGTTACTATTCCCATTTTTGTGTTTGGAAATGAGTTAAGATATGCCAATAAGTTACATGATCTCAAGGAGCACACTTTTTTCAAGACTACACCATCCAAACCGGAAGATGACTCTTAATGGGGAATAGGATGTGATATCATTATTTTGTTTTCCAATGTGACCCAAATATTTGCTGGCAAAGGTACCACAGAAGTGCATTATGCTTCCCTTTGGGAAGAGACTTGAGTTTTATAATTTATAATAAGACTTAAATATATAAACACTACTTTTGTTCATCTTTAGAATTTTTAAAGTAAAAGATAACTATGATTGTATCTTTATTTTTTAAACTCCATTCGGAGGGTCTTTTCATGAACATCTGGTACTGGCTACCAAGATCCAAATTGTCTTACTATGCGTCCATTTTTGAATGTGTTCCTCTTATATTAAATCAACACTCTAGGGAATATAATTGCATCAAAATTCAAGACATGAACGGTCTAGAATCCATTTTTTATTATGTGCTGGCAAGAAGATGAATTGTACTAAAAATATTAAAAGCAAAGAACATTTAACCATATTTCCTTTTTTCAAGAAATATGCAAATTTTGTTTTTTCATAATTCCAACCACAAATATATTCCCATTAATTCCTTGTGCTGTAAAATTGAATGTGACAAATTGCTGGGTATTTAAAGGATATGTAAAGGTGAAGTTCTGCTCAGATTGTCTATTATCTTTCAGTTGCCCTGACATTGACATATGTGAAATATTGTATTATTGGTTTTAAAAGAATAACAGTCATTTAACATATAGAATTATCATGTTTATCAATTAGGACTACAGATTACAGTTTATTCTCTAACCCAATAGAACAGTGTTTCTCAACTCCAATCTTCAAGACCCATCAACGGGTCATGTTTTCAGGATTTCCTTAGTATTGCCCAGGTGATGGAATTAATGCTTGAGCAGGTAATGAAATTATCACCTGTGCAATACTAAGGAAATCCTGAAAACATGACCTGTTGGTGGGTCTTGAGGACTGGAGTTGAGAAACACTGCAATAGAAGAACTTTTAATGAAAATCTTTGCAACTGGTGAAAGTTTTCAAGGCATATTTCACTTTAACTCTATAGACTGAATGTAAAAAAAATGTGATTTCCATATTTTGGTGCTTTATAACGCTTCCCTGAGGACAGATTTCAAATCTTGTCAACAGCTTAATGGATTGTGCATTTAGCAGACTCATCGCTGATGCCTGTCCGCAATGGTGTAAAATATAGTAAGTAACACTTCTTCCAAGTGGACAATCAATATACGACAATGATTCCTACATTAGCCAAGGCAAAATATTCATCACAAACCTCTGATCCCAAAGTTGGTTTTATGTCTGTTAAGGACAGTTGTGTCAGAAGATTTACAATTTGACATTTGTTAGAAATGTGATATAGAAGATGCTAAGCACAGCCTAAATAGGGGAGGTGCACAGTCATAGGTGCCCAAACCTGAACGTATACAATATAAAGTGACTAGCACACTCCAGGGTGTTGTGATGCAAAAAAGTGGGGATTTATTACATACAGTAAATCACAAACGTTTCGGTCGATACTGGACCTTCATCAGTGTGCTAGGTATAATTGTATACTTGTATGGCCCCAAAAACAATAGACTACTCGGATTTGCATCAATCAGACATGCTGGAAAAAAAGCAACAAGCCGGGAAGAAACAGAACCAGGCTGGTCAACTGACGGTGAGTCAGAATAATGGGTGGCGCTGAGGCTCAAAAGAGCTGTCAGTACACCGGGACACTAGGGATAAATGCGGTATCCACACTCTATTAGCGGTGGATACCGCATTTATCCCTAGTGTCCCGGCGTACTGACAGGTCTTTTGAGCCTCAGCGCCACCCATTATTCTGACTCACCGTCAGTTGACCAGCCTGGTTCTGTTTCTTCCCGGCTTGTTGCTTTTTTTCCAGCATGTCTGATTGATGCAAATCCGAGTAGTCTATTGTTTTTGGGGCCATACAAGTATACAATTATACCTAGCACACTGATAAAGGTCCAGTATCGACCGAAACATTTGTGATTTACTGTATGTAATAAATCCCCACTTTTTTGCATCACATCACCCTGGAGTGTGCTAGTCACTTTATATTGTATTTGTTAGAAATGGGCACGAAGATTCAACAGACCCTGGTCTAGCTACCACATTGGTAGTCCATGACTGATGAAACAGCCATGAAAACCTTCTCATGCCATCTGACATCACTGACACCTCTTCTGATTGCTAAGCGTGCCACGAAGTCATTGTTAGGGTGTGGCGCATGCGTGATGTTGCATCAGGCCTACTAATCAGAAGAAGCACTGGGAATGTTGGCAACTAGGAGGAGAAAAAGGAGCACAACGGTCCAGTCCCAGTGCAAATTCCTCAAGCAGAGTCATGTCACGGTAAAAATAATTTGGCACTTTTTTCATATTGCAAGGTCAATTGTTCTGTTTATTGTTCAGCAATCCAAACACATGATATATGGTCACCAGAACAGTTGTACTTCCACTCACAGTGCTTTTTTTCAACATTGTAATCAGCCTCTGTAATCCAATGTTTGTGAGAAGTCACCTAATCGTACCCAAATGTCATATTTTTGGATTGCTGAAAAATAAACAGAACAACTATACCTTGCAACTTGAAAAAGAATATTGAGTTCCTTTTATCATGACAACTAGGCAAAGGCCACATGGCTCTTATTGCCACTGACTATCAATGTGGCTGCTGGAACAGGGTCCGGCAAATTCTTTTGGTCAACTCTACCAGTTATGATTTAGTGTATTGCATCTACTATAACAAGATGTCATCTGTACTAGCAAATGCACCTAACATCAGCAGATATAGTAAGCCCTACTAGTAATTAGCCCCTTAGTGCCTGATAGAACCTGTAGGCACCTCTGCCAAATAAGTCACCAGTATTATAAATTGGAATAAGAAAATGCGAGCCATGTTACAGATTGTACAGTGTCAATCAGTAGAATCAAACTATGTGCACATATGCCATATATACCTTGTTGTCCCCATATGGCGAGAAATTGATTGATCAGTTGAGTCACAAAGTATAAAATATGAACGCATTTTCAGGAAACAATATTTGGGAAATGGGGGTTATATAAAATGTAACAGTTGATGATACTAGTATTGGAGATGGCAGTAGCTGGAAAAGAGACTATGAGGATTTTTTTTTAATATTATCATTTGTACAACATGTCTCTCTTCAAAATAATTTGGAAACAATAACAACAGCCGACATATTATGTAATGAACCAATTCTCCTAACACAGGTTATTAGATATTGGGGCATTGCATCATTTAAAGTGGTTGTCCATTATTTATCCCAAGGATAGTCCTGTAGAAAATGAACCAAGTGAAATTGTGCATACATGCTTGCTTTTCACCCTTCACCCCTATTGTAATGATCGGTAGGGGTCCCAGTGTTCCGACAGGTATCACCTGTTCTGTGAATAGGTGATAAGTTGTGACTGTGGATCAGCCCCTCTAAATATTGTAATACAATGGTTGAGCTTATTTCATTCATTATGTTTAATAAGATTTTACAGTAGGAGAAAGCAAATGACTTTTTCTAGATACAGTGGCACATTTCTTCACAGAGTGTGTGCAGCATTGCTTTGTAGTATAGAGGAGGTGAGCTAAAATACTAGATACAACCCATGTACAGAGGTGGTGCTATTTTTGGAAGATTTTTCTCTTATAGATTTGCGAAAGGATTATAAAAAAATCTTCCTTATAGAAGCCATAAAAACAAAAACATGGTACTACTATATGTTAAATGTACTGTACACTGTTATATACTGTATATTTACGTTAAAATTCCCAAGCGTGTAAAAAGATCTCTAAAATATGACAATCAAAAAAAAAGGAAAATGCCAAACAACAGCAAATGTGTAACCACAAAGGATAGACATGTATTCTACAGATGGAATGTTGAATGCAAATGTTGCCTTGAAATGGTTTTCTTTTATCAGTGTATATGTGATGGGAAGACTAGTTGTAGTATTGCTGTAACTGAACCTCAACATCTGGCTTCTTGAATCTGATGACTCTGATACTTGGTCAACTTAAGCAACATTCAGCAGATGGAGACGTATTCATTCCAGAAATGAATAGCTGCTATTTTAAGGTTATGTGAATTTATTATGTCTAGTTTTAAAAGCAAATGGTTACACAAATTACCAAGAAATACTAAAGAAACTGCAAGTTATCATAAAACATAAAGCTGTTTCCTGTTTCTCCTAATATCTAAATATAAGGCAAACTTAGCATAGTGGGAAAGCATGTGGTCAAAAATACAAAGAGAAAGTGGCCTAGTAAAGAAAATAAAATGTAAAAATCTGATAGTCCAGCACCTGTGGAATCAGGATTTTTAGTTTTTGGGATTATGAAATTGATATTAGATACATTTGGGAAAATATATTCACAATTGTCCAGTTGTGCACAAAAAAAAAAAAAACCTATCTGGCTTTCTTTCCTTCTATTTACTGCCTAACTGTACTTCACATGTCCTGGTGATTCATGTACAGGAAAACAGTACTGGTGAGATCTGTGGTTTATGTCCATGTGCCATCCGTATGTACATATGTGACATCCGTGTATCTGTTTGCTGTCCATATGTCTGTGAGTCCATGTTTCACATTCATGTGGCATCCGTGTGACACATACCGGCACCTGGGAAAAGCAGTACAGTTCGAGCTGATTCCAGGTGCCGGCTGGTAAGGGCAGCTCTCATCATTGTTGCTTGGTCTCCCTGAGATCAGCGCGACCAGGGACAATGATAGGAGTTGTATTCAGCATCCGCTGGGTCCCTCCTGTGGAAAATAATTAAATAAAAATGGCGTGAACTCCCGCACAGTGTTAGTAACCAGCAGAGGGAAAGCCCACAGTTGGGAGCTTATGTTAACCCCTTTACCCCCAAGGGTGGTTTGCACGTTAATGACCAGGCCAATTTTTACAATTCTGACCACTGTCCCTTTATGAGGTTATAACTCCGAAACACTTCAACCAATCCCAGTGATTCTGACACTGTTTTCTCGTGACATATAGTACTTCATAGCAGTGGTAAAATTTCTTTGATATTTCCTGCATTTATTTGTAAAAAAAAAATGGAAATTTGGTGAAAATTTTGAAAATTTTGCAATTTTAAAAATTTGAATTTTTATGCCCTTAAATCACAGAGATATGTCACACAAAATACTTAATAAGTAACATTTCCCACATGACTACTTTACATCAGAACAATTTTGGAGGCAATTTTTTTTTGTTAGGGAGTTATAAGGGTTAAAAATTGACCAGCAATTTCTCATTTTTATAACACCCTTTTTTTTAGGAACCACATCACATTTGAAGTCATTTTGAGGGGTCTATATGATAGAAAATAACCAAGTGTGACACCATTCTAAAAACTGCACCCCTCAAGGTGCTCAAAACCACATTCAAAAAGTTTATTAACCCTTCAGGTGTTTCACAGGAATTTTTAGAATGTTTAAAAAAAAAATGAACATTTAAATTTTTTTTCACAAAAAAATTAATTCAGCTCCAATTTGTATTATTTTACCAAGGATAACAGGAGAAATTGGACCCCAAAAGTTGTTGGACAATGTGTCCTGAGTATGCCGATACCCCATATGTGGGGGTAAACCACTGTTTGGGTGCATGGTAGAGCTCGGAAGGGAAGGAGCACCATTTGACTTTTTCAATGCAAAATTGACTGGAATTGAGATGGAATGCCATGTTGCGTTTGGAAAGCCTGATGTGCCTAAACATTGAACCCCCCCACAAGTGACACCATTTTGAAAACTAGTCCCCCTAAGGAACTTATCTAGATGTGTGGTGAGCACTTTGACCCACCAAGTGCTTCACAGAAGTTTATAATGCAGATCCGTAAAAATAAAAAATCATATTTTTTCACAAAAATGATCTTTTTGCCCCCAATTTTGTATTTTCCCAAGGGTAAGAGAAGAAATTGGACCACAAAAGTTGTTGTGCAATTTGTCCTGAGTAGGCTGATACCCCATATGTGGGGGTAAACCACTGTTTGGGCGCATGGCAGAGCTAGGAAGGGAAGGAGTGACGTTAGTCTTTTCAATGCAAAATTGACTGGAAATGAGATAGGACACCATGTTGCATTTGGAGAGCCCCTGATGTGCCTAAACAGTGGAAACCCCCATTCTAACTGAAACCCTAACCCAAACACACCCCTACCCCTATTCCCAAACACACCCCTAACCCCAACCACACCCCTAACCCCAACACACCCCTAACCCCAACCCTAACCACACCCCTAACCCTAATCCCAACCATAACCCTAACCACACCCTTAACCCTGACACACCCCTAACCCTAATCCCAACCCTAAATGTAATCTAAACCCTAGCCCTAAGCCTAACCCTAGCCCTAACCCTAGCCCTAACCCTAATGGGAAAATGGAAATAAATAAATTTTTTTTAATTTTTCCCTAACTAAAGGGGTGATGAAGGGGGGTTTGATTTACTTTTATAGTGGTTTTCTAGTGGATTTTTATGATTGGCAGCCGTCACACCCTAAAAGACGCTTTTTATTGCAAAAAATATTTTTTGCGTTACCACATTTTGAGAGCTATAATTTTTCCATATTTTGGTCCACAGAGTCATGTGAGGTCTTGTTTTTTGCGGGACGAGTTGATGTTTTTATTGGTAACATTTTCGAGCACGTGACATTTTTGATCGCTTTTTATTCCGATTTTTGTGAGGCAGAATGACCAAAAACCAGCTATTCATGAATTTCTTTTGGGGGGGGCGTTCCGCGTTTGGTAAAATGGATAAAGCAGTTTTATTCTTCGGGTCAGTATGATTACAGCAATACCTCATTTATATATTTTTCATGTTTTGGCGATTTTATACGATAAAAACTATTTTATAGAAAAATAATTATTTTTGCATCGCTTAATTCTGAGGACTATAACTATTTAATTTTTTTGCTGATGATGCTGTATAGCAGCTCGTGTTTTGTGGGACAAGATGATGTTTTCAGCAGTACCATGGTTATTTATATCCATCTTTTTGATCGCGTGTTATTCCACTTTTTGTTCGGCGGTATGATAATAAAGCGTTGTTTTTTTGCCTGTTTTTTTTTTACGGTGTTCACTGAATGGGTTAACTAGTGGGACAGTTTTATAGGTCAGGTCATTACGACGTGGCGATACTAAATATGTGTACTTTTAATGGTTTTAATAAAGAAATGTATTTATGGGAACAATATATATATATATATATTTTTAGGATTTTTTTTTTTTGTAACATCTGAATATTTTTTTTTACACTATAACATAGCCCCTGGGGGGCATCATGTTATAGTGTAAGATGGCTGATCTGACACTTTGCTGTGCACTGTGTCAGATCAGCGATCTGACGTGCACTCCTGGAGGCTTCCCGGCGCCTGCTCTGAGCAGGCGCTGTTAAGCCACCTCCCTGCAGGACCTGGATGCAGCCCCACGGCGAGTTTGGATCCAGGGCCTGCAGGGAAAAGTTCGGAAATCCTCGGAGCAACGCGATCACATCGCGTTGCTCCGAGGGTGTCAGGGAAGCCCGCAGGGAGCCCCCTCCCTGCGCAATGCTTCCCTATACTGCCAGAACACTGCCATCATGTTTGATCACAGTGTGCCGGGGGTTAAAGTGCCAGAGGCGGTCCTTGACCACTCCTGGCACATAGTGCCAGATGTCAGCTGCGATAGTCAGCTGACACCTGGCCGCGATCGGCCGTGCTCCCCCCATGAGCTTGGCCGATCGCTATGATGTACTATCCCGTCGGTGGGCATACGGGCCCACCCCACCTTGAAGGGATAGTACGTCTAATGCCAGAAAGGGGTTAATAATCTGGGAATATCTCATAAGGTTCCCAGGCTATTAATAACAAGCTTTCAGCTGTTTGTTTAGCCTTTCATGGTGATTTTACAGGGGAACCCTGAAAAAAAATGACGTAGGAGCCCCTATAAATTCAATCCAACAAAGACAGCAGTGAGCTGATATTAATAGCCTGGGAAGGAGCCAGAGATATTCATCCCCTAGACAACGAACATTAGCCATCAGCTGCCCTAGAAATGGTTCATCCATAAGATGCGCCAATTCTGGCACTTAGCCTCACTTTTCCCACATGCCCTGTGGAGGTGGCTAGTGGAGTGATAATAGTGGGGTTAATGTCACCTTTGTGTTGTCAGGAGACATCAAGCCCAAGGGTTAGTAATGGAGAGGTGTCTGTAAGACGCCCCAATTACTAACCCCATAGTAAGTATTGAAATAAACACTGGGCAAGAATAAAATCCTTTTTTTGAAATAAAACAAATCACCCTGTTTTACAAAGTTATACTCACCTTTAAAGGCATAAAGATGAGTGTAACTGTATTTATTATTTTTAAATAAATGTGTAAAACAGGTTGTTTTGTTTTGTGTCCCTCTAGGATTATCTGGTTGTTTAATAAAATCTGTTCTGTGACTTTTTTTCACTTAGCTTATTCTTAACTTTTTTTTACTGATTTAACCCCTCAGTGACCGTGCAATTTTCCGTTTATGAGATTTCGTTTGATCCTCCCCTTATTCCAAGAGCCATAATTTTTTTTCCATCCGCATAGCCATATGAGAGATTGGTTTTTGTGGAATGAGTAGTACTTTGGAATTACACCATTCATTTGATCATGTGTGGTACATTGGAAAGTGGGAATAAGTTTTTTTTGCATTTTTATTTGCCATGTTTACTATATGGTAAAACTGACCTGACAATATAATTATCCAGGTCAGTACGAGTACACAGATATCAAAAATGTATAGATTTTTTTTTAGTTAAATGGTGTTTTTTTTTTTTTAGAAATTTGTAAAAAAAAAAACCCAAACAAATAAAAACCAAAAACAATTCCCTTATGTCATTATTTACAAAACCTATAATGTTTTCATTTTTTGGGATATGGAGCTGTGTGAGGGTTTATTGCATTTTGAGCTGACATTTAAATTGACACCATTTAATAGTCCTCTTAAGGGCAGTCCCACACGTCCAGATAATTCCGGTACCGGAAAAAATCGGTACCGGAATTATCCGTGTCCGTGTGCCCCTGCGTTTCTGTGGCACATCAGTGTGGCACACATGCGGCTCATGTGTGCCACCCGTGTGCTCACTGGGTACCACACGGAGCGTGCAGGAGACAGCGCTAAAGTTTAGCGCTGTCCCCTGCATCGTGCTGAAACCGCGATTCATATCTTCTGTGCAGCAGCATTTGCTGTAAAAAAGATATGAATAATCCTTTTTTTTGTGGTTTTTCATGTTTAAAATAAAGGTCCATGTCCCCACCCCCTGTGCGCCCCCCCTGTTCTGAAAATACTCACCCAGCTCCCTCGTTGGCTGTCACTGCTTCCTATACTGGCCGCACCTACTACTGTATGCGGTCACGTGGGGCCGCCGATTACAGTCATGAATATGCGGCTCCACCTCCCATAGGGGTGGAACCGCATATTCATGACTGTAAATGAGCAACCCCACGTGACCGCATACAGTAGAAGGTGCGGCCAGGACAGGAAGCAGCGACAGTCAATGAGGGAGCTGGGTGAGTATTTTCAGAACAGCGGGGGGGTGGGGCGCACAGGGGGTGGGGACATGGACCTTACTGTAGCGCTGTCTCCTGAACGACACACGGACTGCACACGGACAACGTCCGTGTGCGGTACATGTTTTACACGGACCCATTGACTTTAATGGGTCCGTGTAATCCGTACGCTCCCACGAACACTGACATGTCTCCGTGTTTGGCACACGGAGACATGGTCCGCAAAAAATCAATGACATCTGCACAGATGCATTGATTTTAATGTGTCTACGTGTGTCAGTCGCTCCGGTACGTGAGGAAACTGTCACCTCACGTACCGGAGCCACTGACGTGTGAAACCGGCCTAAGAGACTTGAAGCTGTGATCGTCTGATCGCCAGTGCCATATACAACAGTGCTTCAACCCTGCTTTGAATATTAGAAATCGCTGTCTTTAGCAGACTCCCCGGCTATCATGACAACCTATTGTCGCTCAGTGATCACCTGACAGGTGCACCGATGGGCGGGATGAATGTCGCTCTTCTGGCTGGTAAGTGATAAATCCCACTGTCAGGGATTGACAGCGGGATTTAACTGTTTAACAGCTGCAGGTGTGGCACTATTCTACCCGCGGAAGATAAAGGAACATTTTTACTGATTAAATTAGTTATCATGTGTCGGGAAAAATGTGAGCTCGACATGTGAACCAACATCAAAGGCAGGGATATGACCTTTGATGTAAATATACGTCATATGTTATGAAGGGGTTAAAGTCAACCTAATAAAAAAAATCCTGCCCTGGTCATTGTGGTCACACAGGTCAAATTGTAATCAAACAGGGTGCATTTACTTTCTCTAAGACTGTGCACAAGTCTTTCATTGTATTTGAATTTAAGTGGAAAAATGTCAAATTTCTACATTCTTTTTGATGGGTGCTAGAAAACTATTTTTTCAGCCAATCGGGTGCTGGACTAAAAGAATTTTACTGTTCTGTAGATTTGATTTTATTACCTTATGCTTTAAAAATGATGGTTGAGCAAAAGAATATCTTTAAAACAGCAATGCATATTTTAGTGGATGAATCTTGCCTGCAGCTCTGTATAAAACTGACTATTGTTGAACAAGTACTGGACTGTACTTTTGATAATGATTTTTTTTAATATGTGCAGACATGTTATTCTTTACATTGTCTATTGAGACTTGTGATGCTCTTCTCTGTAGAGCCATTCCTGTTATTTTTTGTATATGTATTATTTAAGGTAATATTGGTTACTTGCTGGTCTGGTAACTTATGCAAAATTTCATTTTTTTTTCTCTGTTAATTTTATAAAATATTTCATTTCTTTAACATCATTGCACTTTTTGTGTTTTTAATGTATTTATTCAGCACAATAAAACTATATTCTAAAGTTTTAGCTCATAAAGTGAGTTGTTTAAAAAAAAAATCATAAAATTATACTGTTAAAGGGAACCTGTTATATCTGCAAACGCTATTAACCGGAAGATTTAGGGTTAATCTGCAGGCAAATAACAACCTAAAGCTGCCGGGCCGATGCACTGAAAGCTCAGCTGTCAGGAGGAAATTAACTGTATTCCTACTGACAGCCTTCAGCTTTCAGTCATAGAAGGGCAACCAGTGCGGCATTAGTCACCACTAAGTATACAGTGAGCGGTTTCTGTAACCATACCCTAGCACACTGACCCATCTCTGCCGTTTATAAGGGCAGAGATGGCGGTTTGTCAGTGTACCAGGGAATGGTTACTGCCGTCACTCACTCTATACTTAGTGGTGACTAATGCCGCTCTGGCTGCACTTCAATGACTGAAAGCCAGAGGAATAAAGTTAATTTCCTCCCGGCAGCGAGACTTTTTGAAATCCCTGAGAGTTCCTTCCAACAAGTTTCAGGACAGTTTGTGAAAATAGAGGACCTATGACAAATGGCCATGAGGGATCAGATAAGGTTTTTTGTTAAGGTTCTTTCCACAATATGTTTTGCATCCATAAATCTCCATTTATCTGATGGAGGGCAGTGATTGGGGGAAGGTTTATGGATGCATTTAGCAGGCTGTGTTATTACATGCACAGGCATCAAGTAGATAAACATATTATGCAGTGTGTTTGGTGTTTTTTTTTTTTTACAGTGAATTCATATGAACAGCAAAAACTACAGTATGACATCCATCACAATTTTCCTTTAAATCCATATGTGTACTTGCTTGATGGAACGGAAAATGGAGAAAGGTGTGAAAAAAGTGAACAATGGTCCTGAAAAAAAGCACCAAAAAATGAAAAAGAGATTAGCAACCTTTGAAATAAGCTGTTCAAAAACATCAATTAGGCGCACATATTTCATGGGATAGGAATCTTATTTGAATCTTATTTTACATAAATGTAGTGCATTTTCAAAACCATCATGCGCAAATTCAAGATATAGAAAAAAAAATATGTTACAAAATATGAATATTTATGTGTTGGCATCAATAACATTAAAATAGTTAGGAAGGTCAATTTCCATCTTTTTAATTAACTTAAGATGCTTCCGCTGATGAGTTATCAACTCAACCCGTCAGCTTATCATCACTGGAGCTGTATAGAGGACAAAGAAACCATAGAGGCAGGAGTGGCGAGGAATGGATATGAAAAGTTTATATAACACATTTCATTATTTTATATAACATTCAGAATATTAAAAAAAATATATGATTTAGAGGTTTAAGATTTAAGTAAAATTTACCTCCGATTACTAGTTAAAAATATTTGCATTTATATTCTAATTTTTACACAGTTACATACTGATAATGAAACGCAATTCATAACTTTCAGTCCAACAGATACTATCCTACATATTTTGTGCACCTAAATAGATGTAATTAAGAAACCAGTCATTTTCTTTATAGCTAAAGTAGTTGTCTGGTAGTTTAAAAAATAACTAGTGATGAGCGAATATACTCGTTACTCGAGATTTCCCAAGCACGCTCGGGTGTCCTCCGAGTATTTTTTAGTGCTCGGAAATTTACTTTTTATTGACGCAGCTGAATGATTTACATCTGTTAGCCAGCATAAGTACATGTGGGGGTTGCATGGTTGCTAGGGAATCCCCACATGTAAACAAGCTGGCTATGAGATGTAAATCATTCAGCTGCGGTGCTGAAAACTTAATCTCCGAGCACTAAAAAATACTCGGAGGACACCCGAGCGTGCTCAGGAAATCTCGAGTAACGAGTATATTCGCTCATCACTCAGAATAACCTAACAGCAGGAAATAGTGTATAATCATAACAGTAAAAAAACTAATACTCAACTATTAAGTTCCTCAGAGCTTCAAAGCCAATGCTCAGATGGTTTCCAGTTCATATCCAGAGAACTTTTACACGTTTTGCATGTTACACACAAAAATAAATTTTACTGAGATTATATTTGATGTACCAAACACAAAGTAGTAAGTATTTGTGAAGTTTAAATGAAATTAAACATGATTTTCTGATTACTTTAAAAATATAAATCTGAAAATTATGATGCACACTTTTTTCAGCTCCCCACCCCCCTCCCCTGGTCAATACTTTGTAGGACAAGCTTTCACAGTGCAATTGCCGCTGAAAATCTTTGGTCGTAAGTCTTTACCAGCTTTGCACATGTAGAGCCTGAAATTTTTGCCCATTCTTCTTTGCAGCCTAGCTCTAGCTCAGTGAGATTGGATGGAGAGCGAACGTGAACAGCATTTTTCAAGTCTTGCCACAGATTCTCAATGATATTTAGACCTGAATTTTTACTTGGTAATTCAAACACATGAATATGCTTTGATCTAAACTATTCCATTTTAGCAAAAGGAAAAGAAAAAATGGACGGCATTACTCCAAACGTTATACTGTTTAACCTTTGTCAGGCTGCATAATTTTACAACGTTAACAGGCTGCAGAGGTGCAATTGTACCTTCATATATATTTTATTGAAATTTGGCCAATATATTCTGGACCAAAACTGCAGAGATGTCACAAAATTTCAGCCCTCTACGGCTTTTAAAAAAAAAAAAGTTATTGCAATTTTAAAACGGAATAGTTACAATTGTACCTACTCAGCCGGACGGAGGTTATCTGATATTCCCCACAGGTGTATTTTTCAACTTGAACGGTTGTACGCTATACTCCAAGATCACGGGTGCTCTTTCCAGAAGCAACAAATTGATCCACTTGTGTAAAAAAGGAAAAAAGGATAGGAGCTAGTGTGAGCAGGTATGGACGACGGCCGTTTGGCGCTATGCCAGCGCTTCTATGGACCCATAGAAGCGCTGGCATAGCGCAAAACGGCCGTTGTCCATACCTGCTCACACTAGCTCCTATGCTCACTCTCCCGGCCATTAATTTTTTAATGAAGATTCAATAAAGCAAGGAATTTTAGATCGGTGAGTGGCTTTTTTTCTTTTCTACACAAGTATTCCATTGTAGCTATGGCAGTATGTTTAGGATCATCCTGCTGGCACATGAACCTACACAGTCTCAAGTCTTTGCAACCAGGACCGGCTCCAGTTTTTCGTGGACCCCGGACGAAAGAGTTTCAGTGGGTCCCTTTAACACATACAACAACTCATGATGCACAGATATGGCAGAGAAATATAGGTATAGTACAATGCCAAAGAATTCACTTACTACTTACATTACATGAGTGATATGTATTGTAAATTCTACAATAGCTCAGAAACCGGAAAGTATAGTCCTTCATATGGTATTATGGGCGCCACATAGTGCTCCATGCAGAATAATGAACCTCATATATTGCTCCATACAGAATAATGGGCCCCATATAATGCTCCATACAGAATAATGGACCCCATATATTGCTCCATACATAATGAGTCCCATATAATGCTTCATGCACAATGAGCCCCATATAATGCTCCATACACAATGAGCCCCATATCTTGCTGCATACATAGTGAGCCCCATATTTTGCTCCATACTTTATGGGCCCAATATAATGCTCCATACAGTATATGATGGGCCCCATATAATTTTTCATACAAAATCAGCCCCATATATTGCTCCAAATATTTTTAAAAAATGAAATATTCACCTCTACTCACTAACAGTTGCTCTGCTCCAGACTACTCAGTGTCGCCATCTTCCGGCTCTCTGCACTGTGACTGTGTAAGCAGGTACATGGATGCAGTAACGCAGGGAATGCAAAGCAAGGGTTAACAACAATGCAGTTTAATTTATGCCAATAATGAACTCGCAGTGAGGCAACAGATAATTAACAATAGAATTATGATATAACTCAACAGCCTTGTTATTATACTTTACTTATCATGACTTCTCTGTTCTTTACGAACCTTCGGTAGTACTCCGTAAGCCCCAAGAAGACCCGAACATCTTTCACTGTTTTCGGGGTGGGCCATTCTTGCACCACTGCTATCTTCTCACATGCAGGTCTCACTCCATCAGTGGATACGATGTGTAGCAGGTACTCAATTTGTTTGCGCAAAAGGTGACATTTTTGCGGCTTTACTATCAGGCCGTGATTCTGCAGCCGACTCAACACTTGCTCCAGCCGCCGGAGATGTTCTTCAAAGGTGGCCGCATAGATAATGATATTGTCAAGATAGGTAAGTGTTGCTTTGAAATTCAAGTCTCCCAGGCATCTTTCCATTAGCCCCTGAAACATCCCGGGTGTGTTGGTCAGGCCAAAGGGCATCCTATTGAACTCAAGTAATCCCATGGGCAGTATCAACGCCGTCTTCAGCCATTCGTGTTCAGCCATGGGCACCTGCCAGTTCCCGCTGGCCAGATCAAGGGACGAGAAATACTTCGCCTTTCCTAAGGCAGACAGAGATTCCTCAATTCTGGGCAATGGGTAGGAGTCTCGCATTGTACAAGCATTCAGTCGTCTGTAATCAACACAGAAATGCAGAGTTCCGTCCTTTTTTCCAAACTAAAACAATGGGAGCCACCCACAGGCTCTGGCTCTCCCGTATGACTCTACTCTGCAATATTTGTGCCAGCGTCTCCTTCACATCCATGTACATTTGAGGCAGTATCTGTTGGTATCTTTCCCGGACTGGTGCAGCATTTCCCGTGTGAATTTTGTGGGCGATAGTCTTGGTGCACCCGAAGTCATCTTCATGGTGAGCGAAGACCTGGTAGCGCTCCAGTACAGCTTCCATCTGTTGCACCTGTTGCAGTGAGAGTCCCGTCATTTTGGCCCGCATCTGCTCCAAGATTCCTTCATGCTTCCAGGTGGTTGCTCCGGTGTCATTGTAACAGCTAATGTCCATTGATCTCCTTGCATTACTGCCAACTGTATGGCCTCAGGTTGCACCAAATCTTCTGGCATTCCCTGTATTTGAGCCACTTCACTCTTGGGTGGGAGAGGGAGATTATCGTCTCCCAGGTTGATGCACTGCACCACAATATTACCATCATGGACTGTGGCTAATGTTCGAGTGACAAGGAATCCTGATGGTACCTGTTCCACCAATGTTGGCTCTATCTGTACTTCTACCCCTTCGAGAGGCATACAGGCTCATACTGGCAACGTGAGTACAGTCTGACCAGGCAGTAGAATGAGCTTAGCAGCTACAGGAACCATCACCTTCCAGAACTTTCCCATCGCTTGATGTTTCCTGGGCCTGGACAGCCTATACCAGTTGCTGAAATACTTTTCTCTGGGGGGGTTCACAGGCTCCAACAGTAAAAAGTCCTCCTGTGGTTCACTGATCTGAAGGGTTCCGATTTCTTTCAGTACATTCATATCAAGAGTCACCGCAGGCCCACTGCTCACTTCTCTGGTGACCAACACTACCCCTTTTCGGCCCACATCTTTTCAGCACACTTTAATCTACATCCGTACCATCCCTGCGACCGGGATGGGTAACTGATTGGTTGCCGTCATCTAATCACTGGGCCCCACTCCGGCTGTGACACTTCGGGAAAATGACATCTAAAATAAGCTTCCGACATGGTGGTCACTTGCGATCCAGTATCAATCAAGCAACGGTTGGCTCGCCCATTCACTTCAGTATACATGGCAGGGCTCGTAGAAATTAAACTATCAGGACTGCCCTCTCTCCTCTTTGCTCTCTCAAGATCTTGGTGGCGTCCCCCAGCCACAGAGACCACTAGTTTAATGGCTGCCCAGGTAGGGACCGCTCCAATCTTGCACACCCTCGGGTGTGGTGGACGGTATTCCCACACCTAAAACAAGTCAGGTTCCATTCTGTCCCTGTCTAATGTTCAATGGACAGGTTGGACTCAGAATCACTCCTGTCTCTGAGCATATTTTGAGCTGTGGTAGGGGCTCTTCTGAGGCTGGACCACTCTTGCCGCATTTTCCTTATTTCCTTCCGGATCTCTTGGGCCCATTCTGATTCAGCCGCAGGCGGGGTGGGTACCTCATTGCTCCGGACCATCCCTGCCAAGGCTGCTGTCCCCTGCTCTTGCTCCCTCAAGCGCGCTTTAGCCCAAATTTCTAAGAAGGTCACACGCGGGCTGGCACACAGGCGCTCCCTCAATATCACATCAGGAGGTCCCACTTCTATTGCCCCACATTATCCTGCTTAGTGATACAGTTATATGAAAAAGTTTGGGCACCCCTATTAATCTTAAGCTTAATATTTTATAAAAATAGTTTTTTTTGCGACAGCTATTTCAGTTTCATATATCTAATAACTGTTGGACACAGTAATGTTTCTGCCTTGCAATGAGGTTTATTGTACTAACAGAAAATGTGCAATCTGCATTCAAACAAAATTTGACAGGTGCATAAATATGGGCACCCCACCAGAAAAGTGACATTAATATTTAGTAGATCCTCCTTTTGCATAAATAACAGCCTCTAGTCGCTTCCTGTAGCTTTTAATGAGTTCCTGGATCCTGGATGAGGGTATTTTTGACCATTCCTCTTTACAAAACAATTCCAGTTCAGTTAAGTTTGATGGTCCCCGAGCATGGACAGCCCTCTTCAAATGATCCCACAGATGTTCAATGATATTCAGGTCTGGGGACTGGGATGGCCATTCCAGAACAGTGTAATTGTTCCTCTGCATGAATGCCTGAGTAGATTTGGAGCGGTGTTTTGGATCATTGTCTTGCTGAAAGATCCATCCCCTGCGTAACTTCAACTTTGTCACTGATTCATGAACATTATTGTCAAGAATCTGCTGATAGACTGAGAGGAATCCATGCGTCCCTCAACTTTATCAAGATTCCCGGTGCTGGCATTGGCCAAACAGCCCCAAAGCATGATGGAACCTCCACCAAATTATACTGTGGGTAGCAAGTGTTTTTCTTGGAATGCTGTGTTTTTTGGCCGCCATGCATAACGCCTTTTTGTATGACCAAACAACTCAATCTTGGTTTCTACAGTCCACAGGACCTTCTTCCAAAAAGAAATTGGCTTCTCCAAATGTGCTTTTGCATACCTCAGCCGACTCTGTTTGTGGCGTGCTTGCAGAAACGGCTTCTTTTGCATCACTCTCCCATACAGCTTCTCCTTGTGCAAAGTGCGTTGTATAGTTGACCGATGCACAGTGACACCATCTGCAGCAAGTTGATGCTGCAGCTCTCTGGAGGTGGTCTGAGGATTGTCCTTGACTGATCTCACCATTCTTCTTCTCTGCCTTTCTGATGTTTTTCTTGGCCTGCCACTTCTGGCCTTAACAAGAGCTGTACCTGTGTTCTTCCATTTCCTTACTATGTTCCTCACAGTGGAAATTGACAGGTTAAATCTCTGAGACAGCTTTTTGTATCCTTCCCCTGAACAACTATGTTGAATAATCTTTGTTTTCAGATTATTAGACAGTTGTTTTGAGGAGCCCATGATGCCACTCTTCAGAGGAGATTCAAACAGGAGAACAACTTACAAGTGGCCACTTTACGTAGCTTTTCTCATGATTGCATACACCTGGCTAAGAAGTTCAAAGCTGAATGAGGTTAGAAAACCAAAAAAAAGTGCTTTAGTAAGTCAGTAAAAGGTAGGTAGGAGTATTTAAAACAAGAAAATGATAAGGGTGCCCATACTTATGCACCTGTCAAATTTTGTTTGAATGCAGATTGCACATTTTCTGTTAGTACAATAAACCTCATTTCAAGGCAGAAATATTACTGTGTCCAACAGTTATTAGATATATGAAACTGAAATAGCTGTTGCAAAAAAAACAATTTTTATAAAACATTAAGTTTAAGATTAATAGGGTCTCCGCTTTGCACTCTATCTCCTCGCAGAGCGCGGCACACACCAGCTTCCACTCCCTGCCGGTGGGAAACTGCTCTTTTCCCATGCTTCCCGCTCTCCCCTGGTCTCACCACGCCCCCACTCCCAAGGTCATGGGTCCTGTCCAGTTCCCCATTCTTTCCCCCCAGCAACACTGGACACAATCTTGACCGTTCCGGACCAGGCATTGTGCAGGTACCTGCAGCCCGGTCTTCCTCCTTACAACTGTTCAGAGCACAGAGCGTGCTGTAGTGATGTCATTGCGCCCTCTGCACTGAGGCATCACATAGAAAACATGGAATATGCTGCAGTTGCAGAGGAACGGGGAGAGGTAAAAATTGCAAGTACCAGGGCCTTGAGCAAGTGGGGTAGGGCCCACTCGCACGTGATGACATTGGGTCCCCATAGCAGGCAAGTGTTCTCAATGGTGAGCGAGCCCCCTGCCTGTACAGGTCCCCGGTACATGCCCGGGTGCATCAGGTGCTGACACCGGCCCTGTTTGCAGCCTTTAACAGGTTTTCCCCCAGGATTTCTTTGTATTTAGTGTATTTAACTCTGTCCAGTTTCTCTGCCCCTGCTAAAGAAAAGCATCACCAGAGCATGATGCTGCCACCACTATGTTTGATGGTGGGGTAGGCATTTTCAGGGTGATGTGCAGAGTTAGTTTTCTTCCACAAATAGCGCTTTGCATTAGCATAAAAAGTTCTACTCTGGTCTCATCTGACCAGGGGACCTTCTTCCACATGTTTTGAAAACTGCAAACAGGACTTCTATGACTTGCTTTCATAAGTAGCTTTCTTATTGCCATGCTTACATAAAGAGCTAACATAGAAAAATTCAAAAAAACACAACATGAAGAGCAAACTCACCAAAACTTGTCAAATGACAAATGCAGTCGCAGGGTGCAGCAGGCCCCTGATAATAAATGCTAAAGCAGCACAGGTGCAAGCTACTGATGAGAGCAACCACCCACTCGCCCAAACATTAGAGGGGTTGGCTGCCTAGTAGCAAAAATGCACACAGGAAAGGCTTGCATAAGACACTATTCACACAGATAAATGTGATGCACAGTGTCTGGACAACCTATTGATCACGCCCATAGTATTAGCAGGCAGGCTGTCCAGTACTATATATACATGCAACACACAAGGAACAACATAAATCTATTCACATTTATCTGTGTGAATAGTGTCTTATGCAAGCCTTACCTATGTGCATTTTTTCTACTAGGCAGCCAACCCCTCTAATGTTTGGGCGAGTGGGTGGTTGCTCTCATCAGTAGCTTGCACCTGTGCTGCTTTAGCATTTATTATCAGGGGCCTGCTGCACCCTGCGAGTGCATTTGTCATTTGACAAGTTTTGGTGAGTTTGCTCTTCATGTTGTGTTTTTTTGCCATGCTTACATAAAGGCCAGTTTTATGGAGAGTTTTTCTAATATATGTCCTGGGGACTGAGTCTCTCACCTGAGCTGTGGATCTATGCAGCTCCACCAGAGTAACCATGGGCCTCCTTACTGTTTCTCTAATTGGTGCTAACCTTACTGGGGATGTCAATTTAGTTGCATGACAATGTCTTGGTAGGTTTGCAGTTGTGCCATGCTCCTTCCATTTTTGGTTGATGGTTTGAATGTTCCTTGGTTTTCATTTTGCTGTTTAATCCCGAACATTCTTAAACACACCTCTAAGACCATCTAAGAACAGCTGTGGTAATACTGAAAATAAATTCTACACTGTTTATTTACTACGTGACTTCTGGAGGTAATTGGTTACTCAAGATTATAGTAGCAGTATCAGACTCTAGTGGCCTGAATGTAAATGCACCTCATAATTTTCATATTTATATTTTTAAAAGAATTAGAAAACTATGTATCATTTCCTTTACACATCACAAATACTTGCTAGTTTAGGTTGTTTTATCATTTAAAATCCCAGAGAAATACATATAAGCTTGAAGGTGTAACTTGAAAAATGTGAAAAAGTTCATGGAGTATAAAAACTTTTTCAATGGACTGCACATGATAGTATCATAGTTGAGTCCAGTGATTGGCTGTAGTGATAATGTGGCTGTGTGGCACTTTATTGCTGCAGGAAGATTAACAGATTCCTTCCAGAAATATAATTTGGCCACATACCGGTGCTTCTCATAAAATTAGGATATCATCAAAAAGTTAATTTATTTCAGTTCTTCAATAAAAAAAAGTGAAACGCATATATTATGTAGAGTCATTACAAACAGAGTGATCTATTTCAAGAGTTTATTTCTGTTAATGCTGATGCTTATGGCTTACAGCCAATGAAAACCCAAAAGTCATCTCAGTAAATTAGAATACTTTATAACACTAGCTTGAAAAATGATTTTAAAATCCGAAATGTTCTCCTACTGATGTCAAATATAGAATACAGTCTGTATAGTGTCTTGTGCTTGTTTGAAAGGAAACACAGAAGACACAGGCTTGCTTAAGAAGTTCTTGTATTACGTCATACAAGTAAGGGTTAACACAGTTGCAGGTACAGAGGCAGGAGACAAGACAGGCAGGAATGAACCTTAAGTAAGGCAAAGTTGCAGAAATAGGTTAAAGTCTCTCTCTCTTCCCTTGCAAATGTTGATAGTAAGCTGAGGGATTCCTGAGTCCACATGTGTTCCAAGGATCCAAAGTAGAAAGTGGTTGAAATAAAAAGTCCAAGACTTCCAGGAGCAGGTCACAGGTAAACTGCAGTAAAAAAAACCAGCACTAAACTGCAGACATGATGAAGCTCTGATTAAACATCTGATGCTGCTTAAAAGGGCAAGTGGCAGAGAACAGGGCAGAAACAAAGAAACTGAAAACTCCATACTGGTTAAGGGCAAAGTAGATGCAGCAGGACAAAAAGCATGAGTATGTAGTTTTTTTTACATTTACAATGGTAACCAGGGTAAACATCGGGTTACTAAGCGCGGCCCTGCACTTAGTAACCCAATGTTTACCCTGGTTACAAGTGAACACATCGCTGGATCGGCGTCACACACGCCGATCCAGCGATGTCAGCGGGTGATCCAGAGACGAAATAAAGTTCTGGCCTTCTAGCTCCGACCAGCGATGTCACAGCAGGATCCTGATCGCTGCTGAATGTCAAACACAATGAGATCGCTATCCAGGACGCTGCAACGTCACGGATCGCTATCATTATCGTTCAAAAGTTGCTCATTGTGAAGGTACCTTTACTCTTGACAACGTTAGGCGAGTTTGCAGGTCAATCAAGCACAGTGATACTGTTGTTTTTAATCAGATATTGGTACTTTTGGCAGTGTGGACAAGTGCCAAGTCCTGCTGGAGAATGAAATTTCCATCTCCAAACAGCTTGTCAGGAGAAGGATACAAGAAGTGTCTTAAAATTTCTTGAAGATAGCTGCACTGACTTTGGTCTTGATAAAACACAGTGGACCTACACCAGCAGAGGACATGGCTCCCCAAACCATCACTAATTGAGTAAACTTCACACTAGACCTCAAGCAGCTTGGATTGTGGCCTCTCCACTCTTCCTCCAGACTCTGGGACTTTGATTTTCAAATGAAATGCAAAATTTATTTTCAGCTGAAAACAACACCTTGGACCACTGAGCACCAGTCCAGTTTCTCCTTGGCCCAGGTAAGACTCTTCTGGCATTGTCTATTGGTCATGAGTGGCTTGACACAAGGAATGTGACACTTGTAGCCCATGTCCTGGATATGTCTGTGTGTGGTGGCTCTTGAAGCAATGACTGCAGCAGTAGTCCAGTCCTTGTGAATCTCCCCTAAATTTTTGAATGGCCTTTTCTTAACAATCCTTTCAAGGCTTCAGTTATCCCTGTTGCGTGTGCACCTTTTTGCTACCACACTTTCCTTCCACTAAACTTTCCAATAATATGCTTGGATACAGCACTCTGTGAACAGCCAGCTTCCATAGCAATGACCTTTGTGGCTTACCCTAATTGTGGAATGTGTCAATGACTGCCTTGTGGACATCTGTCAAGTCAGCAGTCTTCCCCATGATTGTGGAGCCTACTGAAACAGACTAAGGGATCTTTTTAAATGCTTTGGAAGCCTTTGCAGGTGATTTTTGTAAATTACTCTAATTAATTTACTGAGATAATGGCTTTTGGGTTTTCATTGGCTGCAAGCCGTAATCATCAACATTTACGTTTGTAAAGACTATATAATATACGAGTTTCACTTTTTGTATTGAAGTACTGAACTAAATGAACTTTTTGATGATATTCTATTTTTGTGAAAAGCACCTTACATAACATTTACCTATTTAGACAATCAGCTACAATATTTTTTATATCTACCAAAACAACAATTTCCTAAATATTTACTGTATTTTCGATGTGTTGTTTACTATTTTTGTTTTATATTTATATATTTTTTTCTGACTGTATTATCTTTAGTTTTTTAACATTAAAAAGCATGTTATCCTTGAAAAAAAATCTTTTGACAACCCCCCTTTCCTTTATGATGACAGAAAGTGTAAATTTTTCGTAAAATTACAGTTATTGTATGGCATTATCTGCACATTAAGGCTTAGCTTGCATTGCATTTTTACTTGCATAGTATGCTATCAAAATGATTTATATATGTAGAAGTCTGTACATTGCACACCTAATGATATAATCATATTCATGTCAAAGAAGGATTATTTAAGTAATCAGTTCAGACGTTAGGCTTAATGTAGGTAAAATTGAGTGTATGTTAATAATCAGTGTATATTCACAGTACATAGCAGTTAATAAACATACCTGTTACAGTGTTAGAAATCCTATTTGTTTGAATGCAGATAGCCGAAAGTTACCTTTCATTTGTTGGACCAGTACATGATTGGACTTAACAGGTTATGCATGAACAGTTTTCTACTTCTTTATTGGGAACTTTTTGTAACAACTAATACATTTAAAGCAAGTTTGCCAAAAAAAGAAAAAACAAGTGCACAGTGAGTGATGGCTGTCATTTGTGCTGGAGCATAGCTACAGCTGACATTTGCAATGTACTGAGCGGTGACTGAAACTGCACCAGACGTGCCTCTATGACTGAAAGCAAAAACTGACGGGGCCTTCAGTGTGGCTACCCAAGCTTTAGAATGCTATTGACCCCCTATCTGCAGGTTAATAGTGTTTGAAAACATGACAGGTTACCTTTAATTCCACGTGGGTGTTAAAGATCATCTTTAATGACTATAGTAATAGGGTGGCATCTTTCCCACAAATTAGTTGTCAACTGTAAGTGTTGTAACTTTAAAGTGGAAACATCCTGGAGCAACAGGAAATCATTCATATTAAGGTAAGTCATACAACATAACAACAATGGTTATTATCTGTTTCTGGGTGCAACATAAACTACACCACCATTATACATTAAAGCATGGCTTATACATTCTGTGTAGTAGAGAATCAGGATGAAATTGAGAACCTTGAATGCAGTCTGCCACCAAGTTTGGTGAAATCTAAAGAATTGTTTAGGGTTACTTTATTTATTTGCTGTAGGCCTCTAATAGTAGCAGACATGTCACGTCACCTTATGTTCCAGCTAATCGCCCAGCCTCTCTTACCAGGGCCCCTAATTTTGCCACAAAACACTGGGAAAACGTATTGACTCGAGTATATGCCGGGTATGCATTGCCCCTCATCGTCATCCAGGTATCGTCATCCTCATCATGATCCAGGGCTCCTTATTTCCATCCTTTTCTGCATGACTCCTTATTCCCATCCTTGTTTGCGTGGCTCCTTATTGGCTTCCTTGTCTGCATGGCTCCTTATTCCCATCCTTGTCTGCATGGCTCCTTATTCCCATCCTTGTCTGCATGGCTCCTTATCTCCATCCTTGTCTGCATGGCTCCTTATTCCCATCCTTGTTTGCGTGGCTCCTTATTGGCTTCCTTGTCTGCATGGCTCCTTATTCCCATCCTTGTCTGCATGGCTCCTTATTGGCTTCCTTGTCTGCATGGCTCCTTATTCCCATCCTTGTCTGCATGGCTCCTTATTCCCATCCTTGTCTGCATGGCTCCTTATTCCCATCCTTGTCTGCATGGCTCCTTATTCCCATCCTTGTCTGCATGGCTCCTTATTCCCATCCTTGTCTGCATGGCTCCTTATTCCCATCCTTGTCTGCATGGCTCCTTATTCCCATCCTTGTCTGCATGGCTCCTTATTCCCATCCTTGTCTGCATAACTCCTTCTTCCCATCCTTGTCTGCGTGGCTCCTTATTCCCATCTTTGTCTGCATGGCTCCTTATTCCCATCCTTGTCTGCATAACTCCTTCTTCCCATCCTTGTCTGCGTGGCTCCTTATTCCCATCTTTGTCTGCATGGCTCCTTATTCCCATCCTTGTCTGCATAACTCCTTCTTCCCATCCTTGTCTGCGTTGCTCCTTATTTCCATCCTTTTCTGCATGACTCCTTATTCCCATCCTTGTCTGCATGGCTCCTTATTCCCATCCTTGTCTGCATGGCTCCTTATTCCCATCCTTGTCTGCATGGCTCCTTATTCCCATCCTTGTCTGCATGGCTCCTTATTCCCATCCTTGTCTGCATAACTCCTTCTTCCCATCCTTGTCTGCGTGGCTCCTTATTTCCATCCTTGTCTGCATGGCTCCTTATTCCCATCCTTGTATGCATGGCTCCTTATTGCCTTCCTTGTCTGAATGGCTCCAAATTCCCATCCTTATCTGCATGGCTCCTTATTCCCATCCTTGTCTGCATGGCTCCTTATTCCCATCCTTGTCTGCATGGCTCCTTATTCCCATCCTTGTCTGCATAACTCCTTATTCCCATCCTTGTCTGTGTGGCTTCTTATTCCCATCCTTCTCTGCTTGGCTCCTTATTCCCATCCTTGTCTGTATGGCTCCTTATTCCCATCCTTGTCTGCATGGCTCCTTATTCCCATCATTGTCTGCATGGCTCCTTATTCCCATCCTTGTTTGCATGGCTCTTTATTGCCTTCCTTGTCTGCATGGCTCCTTATTCCCATCATTGTCTGCATGGCTCCTTATTCCCATCCTTGTTTGCGTGGCTCCTTATTGCCTTCCTTGTCTGCATGGCTCCTTATTCCCATCCTTGTCTGCATGGCTCCTTATTTCCATCCTTGTTTGCGTGGCTCCTTATTGCCTTCCTTGTCTGCATGGCTCCTTATTCCCATCCTTGTCTGCATGGCTCCTTATTCCCATCCTTGTCTGGCTGCCTTATTCCCATCCTTGTCTGCATGGCTCCTTATCCCCATCCTTGTCTGCATGGCTCCTTATCCCCATCCTTGTCTGCATGGCTCCTTATTCCCATACTTGTCTGACTGCCTTATTCCCATCCTTGTCTGTATGGCTCCTTATTCCCATCCTTGTCTGCATGGCTCCTTATTCCCATCCTTGTCTGCATGGCTCCTTATTCCCATCCTTGTCTGCATGGCTTCTTATTCCCATCCTTGTCTGTATGGCTCCTTATTCCCATCCTTGTTTGCGTGGCTCCTTATTCCCATCCTTGTCTGCATGGCTCCTTATTCCCATCCTTGTATGCATGGCTCCTTATTACATCCTTGTCTGCATGGCTCCTTATTCCCATCCTTGTCTGCATGGCTCCTTATTCCCATCCTTGTCTGCATGGCTTCTTATTCCCATCCTTGTCTGTATGGCTCCTTATTCCCATCCTTGTTTGCGTGGCTCCTTATTCCCATCCTTGTCTGCATGGCTCCTTATTCCCATCCTTGTCTGCATGGCTCCTTATTCCCATCCTTGTCTGCATAACTCCTTATTCCCATCCTTGTCTGCGTGGCTCCTTATTCCCATCCTTGTCTACATGGCTCCTTATTCCTGTCCTTGTCTGCATGGCTCCTTATTTCCATCCTTGTATGCATGGCTCCTTATTGCCTTCCTTGTCTGCATGGCTCCTTATTCCCATCCTTGTCTGCATGACTCCTTATTCCCATCCTTGTCTGTGTGTTCTCCTTATTGCCTTCCTTGTCTGCATGGCTCCTTATTCCCATCATTGTCTGCATGGCTCCTTATTACCATCCTGTTTGCGTGGCTCCTTATTGCCTTCCTTGTCTGCATGGCTCATTATTCCTTTCCTTGTCTGCATGGCTCCTTATTCCCATCCTTGTCTGCATGACTCCTTATTCCCATCCTTGTTTGCTTGGCTCCTTATTGCCTTCCTTGTCTGCATGGCTCCTTATTCCCGTCCTTGGTTGCGTGACTCCTTATTGCCTTCCTTGTCTGCATGGCTCCTTATTTCCATCCTTGTCTGCATGGCTCCTTATCCCTGTCCTTGTCTGCATGGCTGCTTATTCCCATACTTGTATTCATGGCTCCTTATCCCCATCCTTGTATTTATGACTCCTTATTCCCATCCTTATCCTCATGGCTCCTTATTCTCATCATTGTCTGCATGGCTCCTTATTCCCATCCTTGTATGCATGGCTCCTTATTCCCATCCTTGTATGCATGGCTACTCATCCTTATCCTTGCATGCATGGCTCTTTACCCCCATCCTTGTATACATGGGTCCTCATCCCTATCCTTGCATTTGTGGCCCCCATGAGAAAAGCATAAAAAACCCAATACATCCTACTTACTTTCCCTGCATGCCCTTGCAGCATCTTGTTCCGGTGCCAGCAGCTCCTGTGGCCGAGCGATCATGTATCCCCATTTAGTAAGGGAATGAATATTCACCTCTATCCATGCCTATAGGAGTGTAGAGAGGTGAATATTCATTACCTTAATGAGCGGGCACCCATGATTGCTTGGCAGCTGCTGGAAGCCAGTGGCTGCGGCTGTAACTGTGTGCACTATAAGAGAAATGAATATTCATTACAGCGGGCACAGGCTTTAGCCCTAGCCGCTGGCTCCTATCTCCTGTAAGAGATTGACAATGTTGTGACCACAAATAATTAATAAATTTAAAGTTTTGGTTGATATCTCAAGGTTAGGAAGAGAGGGCACGACAATGGACTTTTGAGATGTATTTTTTTAGTAATTAACAGCCTACCAGCTGATGTACAGTACAATGATGTATGACTGTTTCATTCATTTTAATGAGGCTTAAATAAATCTTTATGTAGCTTAACATATCCATTTGCATTTTGTAGATTTTTAAATATAATATTCTGGCTGTAAAATTGTCCAGGACAGTGAGCAAAATAAAAATACATCAATATTTTATTAGCTTTATAGACTTATTTACATTTACATTTAGGACAACATTGGATCATTCAGAGATTCACAATAAACTTCTGGAGTGAGTTTGCTGCACTGAAAGTAAAGGGGCTGAATAACATTGCACGCCCCACTATTCAGTTTTTGAATTTCCACAAAAATTTAAAATAACCAATAAATTTCGTTCAACTTCACAATTGTATTCCACTTATTGATTCTTCACCAATAATTTACATTTGGTATCTTTATGTTTGAAACATGATATGTGGGAAAACGTTGAAAAGTTCCAGGGTGCCGAAAACTTTCACAAGGCACTGTATACAGTACATGGGAACACTGTATCTTGAAGATCATCCTTTGTATTTTACAGGCAGCATAAACCAAGGTGTAGTAAAACAAATACATCCATCTGGGCAAAACAGGATAACAAAACGAAATGGTAGCACAAAGCACATTCCTTCTGAGAGCAGGCTTCTTCTTGCTCACCATTAGCAGAACACACATGGTTCAGGTTGGTTCCAGCACAACCGCTTCTCCGGAGTGTTTCCTCTCCAAACACTGAACGCTAAAAGAAAACCCCTAAGAAAACGGGCTGTCACAAATACATATATATTTATATACCGTATATACTCGATAAGCTGAGATTTTCAGCCCACTTTTTTCGGTTGAAAGTAACCCTCTCGGCTTATACTCGAGTCATACCCAGAGGTCGGCGGGGAGGGGGAGCGGAGCTGTGTAATAATACTCACCTGCTCCTGGCGCGGTCCCTGCACGTCTTTTCCCCAGCGTCGGCAGCTTCTTCCTGTAGTGAGCGGTCACATGGTACCTTAGCAAATAATTTTACATCGACGTTGATCAGGGAGATTGGCCTATAACTCCCGGCCAGCAGGGGATCTTTATTAGGCTTTGGCAGAACAGAAATATGAGCCTCTAGGGACTGGGGGTAAAACTATTCTCCTCAGAAATCGCATTAAAGGTGAGGACCATTTGGGGAAGCAAGTCAGATAGAAGGGATTTATAGAATAAGGGAGTGAACCCATCCGGCCCAGGACATTTAGAGGTGGACTTAACAGCTTCTGCCAGCTCCTCAGGGGTTACGTCCTTTTCCAGGACCGCCAAATCCGCCTCAAGAAGGGACGGGACCTTGATCCTATTCATATAAGATTTAATTTTATTTTTCAATGTGGTGGGATCCAAATCAGTGAACCTGCCCCTAATGTTGTATAGGGATTTATAGAACTTTTGAAAGACCTCTAGGATCTCCTCATTACTATGGACCAGTTGGCCCTTATCATTTTTGATTGATGAGATAAGGGTGGGACCCGATCTGGGATGAAGCAGTCGTGCTAGAGGGCGCCCACAAACATTAGCTCTTTTGTAGAAAAACCCTTTAGTTCTTTCCTTGTCACCCATAAACCGTCGATCCAGCAGGCCTTTAAGTTCAAGCCATTTTGTAGTAAGCTCAACCAAAGTCTCAGAGGACCTCGAATTCTTATGCCTGCTTTCCAGGGTCTGAATTTGTGACAGCAAAGCGTCTATTTCCTCAGTCTGGAGTTTTTTTGATTCTAGCCCCATGTTTGATTAAGGTGCCTCTCATGACGCACTTCAATGCTTCCCATTTAATTGCCTGAGGTGTTGGATCTGTCGCATGAGTATGGGCAAACGCTGCAATGCAATGCAATGCAATGCATCAAAGACCTCGCCCTATCCTGGATCGCCTCGTACCTTTCCAACCGCACATTCAGCGTCTCCCACTCCCATACTACCTCCTCATCCCACCCTCTCTCTGTTGGAGTCCCCCAAGGCTCTGTTCTAGGACCCGTACTCTTCTCAATCTATACACTTGGCTTGGGACAACTCATAAAGTCCCATGGATTTCAGTACCACCTCTATGCTGATGACACTCAGATCTACCTCTCTGGCCCAGACGTCACCGCTCTGCTGTCCAGAATCCCAGAGTGCCTATCAGCCATATCCTCCTTCTTCTCCTCTCGCTTCCTCAAACTCAATGTGGACAAATCTGAACTCATCATCTTTCCTCCATCCCACAAATCTTGCTTACCTGACCTATCTGTCGCAGTCAATGACATCATGCTTTCCCCTGTACCCGAAGTCCGCTGCCTCAGAGTAACCTTCGACTCTGCCCTGTCCTTCAAACCACACATCCAAGCTCTTTCCACCTCCTGTTGCCTCCAGCTCAAAAATATCTCCAGGATCCGTCCTTTCCTCAACCCCCAATCTACTAAAATGCTTGTGCACGCCCTCATCATTTCCCGCCTTGACTACTGCAACATCCTTTTCTGTGGCCTCCCTGCTAACACCCTTGCACCTCTCCAGTCCATCCTTAACTCTGCTGCCCGACTAATCCATCTCTCTCCTCGCTACTCCTCCGCTTCCCCCCTCTGCAAATCTCTTCACTGGCTCCCATTCCCTCAGCGTATCCAGTTCAAATTGCTAATACTGACCAACAAAGCCATCCACAACCTGTCTCCTCCATATATCTCTGAACTAATCTCTCGATATCTTCCCTCACGTGATCTCCGGTCCTCCCAAGACCTCCTTCTCTCCTCCACACTTATTGGCTCCTCATCCAATCGCCTCCAAGACTTCTCCCGAATATCCCCCATCCTCTGGAACTCTCTGCCCCAACACGTCCGACTATCAACCACAGTCGGATCCTTCAGACGGAACCTGAAAACTCATCTCTTCAGGAAAGCCTACAGCCTGCACTGACCCCGCTGCCGCCTCATCACTACCGAAGCTACCGCCTCACCAACACCGGAGCTCCTGCAACCCTCAACCTACTGTCTCCTTCCCCATAATCCTGTAGAATGTAAGCTCGCAAGGGCAGGGTCCTCTCCTCTCTGTATCAGTCTGTCATTGTTAGTTTGTTTACTGTATGTGATATTTGTAACTTGTATGTAACCCCTTCTCATGTACAGCACCATGGAATCAATGGTGCTATATAAATAAATAATAATAATAATAATAATAATAATAGCGCTCATTACAGTAATGAATATGGACCCCACTCCCATAGGGGTGGAGCCGCATATTCATTACTGTAATGAGTGGTACCATGTGACCGCTCACTACAGGAAGAAGCTTTTAATTAATCAAACATGTAACCATTTATATGTACAACAAAAAATGTCATGCACCAAATGAAACATAAATCATCCCAAGAATAAAGTGCAAAAAAAGACAGTATTTAAAATTATTTTATTAGAATTATTTATAAATTATACAACTAAATATATACGAGTAAAGCTGATAAATATGGGCACAATGTAATAGTATAAAAAAGACGTCAACCAATATTAGCAAAATTTATAGTCATCAGATTTTAAAACCTCCAAAGTATAATATATTGCAAAATTGTTCCTTAGAATTAGTTAGTTATATGGCGATCATAAAAAAGTGCATAGTGCATCAATATGTGCAAAAAAATGCATAAAATATGTGCAAAAAAATATATAGAAAAACGATGTGCAAAAAGGCAAAAAATTCATATGATATTTTGTAACAAAGTGCTAAAGTGTAAAGTGCTAAATAAGGTGCCACAGATTATTGCAAAACCAGGACAATATTGCACAAAACCTAGATTGCACATAAGCCTATGTAAGCATAATATTACAAAAAAATATAATGAAAGTGCTAAGTGAAACAAAACCTACCATCAAGGCTCATATTGCACAGCTAAAAAAACAATTGCACATAAGCCCATATAGATGGAATGCCACTACAACTATAATGGAAAGTGCTACTGGGAACATTAAGGTGCATAAATTGCACACTGACTAAACAGACTCTTACTACTAGTGTTGAGCATTCCGATACCGCAAGTATCGGGTATCGGCCGATACTTGCGGTATCGGAATTCCGATACCGAGATCCGATACTTTTGTGGTATCGGGTATCGGTATCGGATACATAGAGATGTGTAAAATAAAGAATTAAAATAAAAAATATTGATATATTTACCTCTCCGGCGGCCCCTGGACTCAGCGCGGGTAACCGGCAGGCTTCGTTGTTCAAAATCAGCGCTTTTAGGACCTGAGAATCACGTCCCGGCTTCTGATTGGTCGCGGGCCGCCCATGTGACCGCCACGCGACCAATCACAAGCCGCGATGTCACCGCAAGCTATTAACGCGCTCATTTTTAAAAATGAGCGCGTTAATGGCTTTCAAAGACGTAGCGGCTTGTGATTGGTCGCGTGGCCGCGACCAATCACAAGCCGCGACGTCACCGCAAGCTATTAACACGCTCATTTTTAAAAATGAGCGCGTTAATGGCTTTCAAAGACGTAGCGGCTTGTGATTGGTCGCGTGGCGGTCACATGGGCGGCCCGCGACCAATCAGAAGCCGGGACATGATTCTCAGGTCCTAAAAGCTCTGATTTTGAACAAAGAAGCCTGCCGGTTACCCGCGCTGAGTTCAGGGGCCGCCGGAGAGGCAAATATATCAATATTTTTTATTTTAATTCTTTATTTTACACATCCATATGGATCCCAGGGCCTGAAGGAGAGTTTCCTCTCCTTCAGACCCTGGGAACCATGAGAATACCTTCCGATACTTGATGTCCCATTGACTTGTATTGGTATCGGATATCGGAGATATCCGATATTTTTCGGGTATCGGCCGATACTATCCGATACCGATACTTTCAAGTATCGGACGGTATCGCTCAACACTACTTACTACATAAACCTATGGAGGATAAAATCAATAAAATGTACAATAATAGTGGAGGCTCACAATACCTACATGTGCCCAGGACCCTACGCGCGTTTCGGCGCTAGCCTTCTTCCGGGGGGTGTATGCATTGGCCGCAATACAGCAGGTATATATAGAGGGCTTAATTAGTATGTCCAGCACTAGATGGTTCAAACGGCGCATGCGCGGCCGCCCAGCCAATGGCCGCATCCATCCAGCGTCACCCCGGCAACGCGAGCCCCACAAACCCCGCCCATGTGAATCACATGACAGGGAAGGTGGAGACAGCGCTACCAAGGATACAGACGCCGGAATGAATGAGACCAGAGAGCCAGGAGAACCGTGCATGCGCACAACCACCAGGTCGATACTCAGAAAAACATCAAGGAAATATCTATACTGAGAACCTATACAAAACAAAAGAGAACGGATACAGCTCACAATAGAACATAATGGGACATAACATATTATTGCACAGTGCTTAGGGACATAATATGAAATAAATTATATAAATATATAATGTGAAATGGATTTAATAATTAAATAATAACTATAACTGAGTACCAATGAGATTACACAAAACGTAAAATAAAACATATAAAAAATATATTTATATAGCAATGCTTGTGCAGAAATTATAATAAATTCATGATTATAAATGAAAACAATGAAAAAAATGAAAAAATAATAATAAAAAAATGAAAAAATAATGAAAAAATCATGAAAAAATCATGAAAAAATAGTAATGAAAAAAAATAGTAATGAAAAAAATAATGAAAAGACTATATAATGAAAATACTATTAAAAAAATAAATAAAAAAATAATAATCAAAAAATAATGAAAATATTTTGAGTATGTAATAATGAATCAAAAAATATATAAACATATGTAACTAATACCAAATTAACAAATTTATATGTTAGTCCACATAAATAAAAAGAAAAAGAAAAAAAATATATATGAAACAAGTAAAGAAGTCCTTGAAGGGTCTTTCATCCAGCAATATTCAAAATCTTGATTCTAGAAATCCAAAGTACGTGAAGGGTAAATCCCATAATCCAATTTAATGTAGAAAGGACCATAAACTAGAAATAAATATACAACAATTAAATTGAGCATATAAAATCCAAACAAATATATATATAAAATCCATATTTGAAACTCATCAAAGAGAATGAAGACTTTCTAGACAGAACAGAAGCATCTCTACTGGTCACAGAAGGTGAAAAAAGTGTCAGAGAACCTCCAAAAGCAGATGAGTGGAAGCATGTGACCAAAAGAAGCAAGAAGACCATGGAGAAATCACCAACCACACAACTGAAGAACCGATATCAAATCTTTGTAGAGGATGAAGATGGCACACCTAAGAATGAAGCAATACCAGCAAGCAAAAAAGAAAAGGGCACACAGCAACAAGTGACAGCAAAAAGTACAGCCAAGAAGCAACGAAGAGTGGTGGTGGTGGGAGACTCACTACTGAGAGGCACAGAAGCAACCATCTGCAGACCGGACATAACTGCAAGAGAAGTATGCTGCCTTCCAGGTGCGATGATCAAGGATGTGACCGATAGGATACCAAAGCTCTTCAGCTCCAAGGACGTCCACCCATTTCTTCTGATACATGTTGGCACCAATGACACGGCAAGGAAGGACCTACCGACAATCTGCAAGGACTTTGAAGAGTTGGGGAAGAAAGTAAAGGAACTGGATGCACAGGTAGTTTTTTCTTCTATCCTTCCAGTAGACGGGCATGGCACCAGGAGATGGAACAGGATCCTTGATGCAAACAACTGGCTAAGACGATGGTGCAGACAACAAGGATTTGGATTCCTGGACCACGGTGTGAATTACTGGTATGATGGACTCCTCGCCAGAGACGGACTACACCTCAACAAACCTGGGAAACACACATTCGCCAGAAGACTCGCTACACTCATCAGGAGGGCGTTAAACTAGAAGAAGAGGGGACGGGAAGAAAAACATTAGACTCGAACAAAGACGACCCAGGAAAACATATTCAGAAGGGAGGTAAGAACATTTCTAAAACAATCCACAGTGAGGAGATTGGAACAAAACAAAATCCTCTAAACTGCATGCTCGCAAACGCCAGAAGCCTGACAAACAAGATGGAAGAACTAGAAGCAGAAATATCTACAGGTAACTTTGACATAGTGGGAATAACCGAGACATGGTTAGATGAAAGCTATGACTGGGCAGTTAACTTACAGGGTTACAGTCTGTTTAGAAAGGATCGTAAAAATCGTAGAGGAGGAGGGGTTTGTCTCTATGTAAAGTCTTGTCTAAAGTCCACTTTAAGGGAGGATATTAGCGAAGGGAATGAGGATGTCGAGTCCATATGGGTTGAAATTCATGGAGGGAAAAATGGTAACAAAATTCTCATTGGGGTCTGTTACAAACCCCCAAATATAACAGAAAGCATGGAAAGTCTACTTCTAAAGCAGATAGATGAAGCTGCAACCCATAATGAGGTCCTGGTTATGGGGGACTTTAACTACCCGGATATTAACTGGGAAACAGAAACCTGTGAAACCCATAAAGGCAACAGGTTTCTGCTAATAACCAAGAAAAATTATCTTTCACAATTGGTGCAGAATCCAACCAGAGGAGCAGCATTTTTAGACCTAATACTATCTAATAGACCTGACAGAATAACAAATCTGCAGGTGGTTGGGCATTTAGGAAATAGCGACCACAATATTGTGCAGTTTCACCTGTCTTTCACTAGGGGGACTTGTCAGGGAGTCACAAAAACATTGAACTTTAGGAAGGCAAAGTTTGACCAGCTTAGAGATGCCCTTAATCTGGTAGACTGGGACAATATCCTCAGAAATGAGAATACAGATAATAAATGGGAAATGTTTAAGAACATCCTAAATAGGCAGTGTAAGCGGTTTATACCTTGTGGGAATAAAAGGACTAGAAATAGGAAAAACCCAATGTGGCTAAACAAAGAAGTAAGACAGGCAATTAACAGTAAAAAGAAAGCATTTGCACTACTAAAGCAGGATGGCACCATTGAAGCTCTAAAAAACTATAGGGAGAAAAATACTTTATCTAAAAAACTAATTAAAGCTGCCAAAAAGGAAACAGAGAAGCACATTGCTAAGGAGAGTAAAACTAATCCCAAACTGTTCTTCAACTATATCAATAGTAAAAGAATAAAAACTGAAAATGTAGGCCCCTTAAAAAATAGTGAGGAAAGAATGGTTGTAGATGACGAGGAAAAAGCTAACATATTAAACACCTTCTTCTCCACGGTATTCACGGTGGAAAATGAAATGCTAGGTGAAATCCCAAGAAACAATGAAAACCCTATATTAAGGGTCACCAATCTAACCCAAGAAGAGGTGCGAAACCGGCTAAATAAGATTAAAATAGATAAATCTCCGGGTCCGGATGGCATACACCCACGAGTACTAAGAGAACTAAGTAATGTAATAGATAAACCATTATTTCTTATTTTTAGTGACTCTATAGCGACAGGGTCTGTTCCGCAGGACTGGCGCATAGCAAATGTGGTGCCAATATTCAAAAAGGGCTCTAAAAGTGAACCTGGAAATTATAGGCCAGTAAGTCTAACCTCTATTGTTGGTAAAATATTTGAAGGTTTTCTGAGGGATGTTATTCTGGATTATCTCAATGAGAATAACTGTTTAACTCCATATCAGCATGGGTTTATGAGAAATCGCTCCTGTCAAACCAATCTAATCAGTTTTTATGAAGAGGTAAGCTATAGGCTGGACCACGGTGAGTCATTGGACGTGGTATATCTCGATTTTTCCAAAGCGTTTGATACCGTGCCGCACAAGAGGTTGGTACACAAAATGAGAATGCTTGGTCTGGGGGAAAATGTGTGTAAATGGGTTAGTAACTGGCTTAGTGATAGAAAGCAGAGGGTGGTTATAAATGGTATAGTCTCTAACTGGGTCGCTGTGACCAGTGGGGTACCGCAGGGGTCAGTATTGGGACCTGTTCTCTTCAACATATTCATTAATGATCTGGTAGAAGGTTTACACAGTAAAATATCGATATTTGCAGATGATACCAAACTATGTAAAGCAGTTAATACAAGAGAAGATAGTATTCTGCTACAGATGGATCTGGATAAGTTGGAAACTTGGGCTGAAAGGTGGCAGATGAGGTTTAACAATGATAAATGTAAGGTTGTACACATGGGAAGAGGGAATCAATATCACCATTACACACTGAACGGGAAACCACTGGGTAAATCTGACAGGGAGAAGGACTTGGGGATCCTAGTTAATGATAAACTTACCTGGAGCAGCCAGTGCCAGGCAGCAGCTGCCAAGGCAAACAGGATCATGGGGTGCATTAAAAGAGGTCTGGATACACATGATGAGAGCATTATACTGCCTCTGTACAAATACCTAGTTAGACCGCACATGGAGTACTGTGTCCAGTTTTGGGCACCGGTGCTCAGGAAGGATATAATGGAACTAGAGAGAGTACAAAGGAGGGCAACAAAATTAATAAAGGGGATGGGAGAACTACAATACCCAGATAGATTAGCGAAATTAGGATTATTTAGTCTAGAAAAAAGACGACTGAGGGGCGATCTAATAACCATGTATAAGTATATAAGGGGACAATACAAATATCTCGCTGAGGATCTGTTTATACCAAGGAAGGTGACGGGCACAAGGGGGCATTCTTTGCGTCTGGAGGAGAGAAGGTTTTTCCACCAACACAGAAGAGGATTCTTTACTGTTAGGGCAGTGAGAATCTGGAATTGCTTGCCTGAGGAGGTGGTGATGGCGAACTCAGTCGAGGGGTTCAAGAGAGGCCTGGATGTCTTCCTGGAGCAGAACAATATTGTATCATACAATTATTAGGTTCTGTAGAAGGACGTAGATCTGGGTATTTATTATGATGGAATATAGGCTGAACTGGATGGACAAATGTCTTTTTTCGGCCTTACTAACTATGTTACTATGTTACTATGTTACATATAAAATGATGTTAAAATGAGATAAAATACAAAAAATTATATATACAAATTCACGTTGATCAGAGGAATGACGAATAACTCAGAGCCTCATTGAGACCCAGAGGTTGAAGTGTACGGAGAGTCCATATCCATCTACTTTCTTTCTGAGCAAGTCTACGGCTAACATTACCACCACGCAAATCAGTGATGATCCTATCTATGCCAATAACACGAAGGCCAGTTGGGTCACAACCATGATGCATCTTAAAATGTCGTGGTAACGTTTTTAAATGTTCCACGGGTATTTCCTTCTCTGCTGCTTTGATCTCCCTTACGTGCTCTCGCACACGTATTTTCAATGGTCTGGTCGTTAGTTCGATGTAAATCTTAGAGCACGGACATGTCGCATGGTATATTACTGCTTTCGTATTGCATGTAATTGTCTGCGTGATCTTATACATTTTATTATCCGATCCGACAAAATTGGTGGCACAATCAATATTAGAACATGCAATACAATTCCCACATGGCGCACAACCCCATTTTTCAACTGGTTTAGAAATAAGTGAAGGGAATAGCAGCGATTGATTATTAATAGGATAAAAACTTTTTGTGAGATGATCCTTCAAATTAGGTGCACGACGTGCTGTCACACATGGTTGTTCAGGCACGTAATGTTTTAAAATGGGGTCGCTTGTGAGTATAGACCAATGTTTTGAAAGGATGTCACGCATCAATTCCCAATGAGAGTGATACTCTGTAATTAGTCTAGTTTTGACATCCTTCTGGGGCTTATAGGTAGAGAATATTAGATTCTCCCGTTCAGATCTTAAAGCCCGATAATATGCCTTTTTAACACATCTATGGCTATACCCACGATCCATAAATCTTTGTTTCATTTCTCCTGCCCTAATTTTAAAATCTTCTAGGGAAGAGCACACACGTCGCAACCTCAAAAACTGCCCCACAGGTATAGCGTTAATGACATGTTTGGGGTGTGATGAGGAAGCATGCAACACTGAATTTACGGCTGTTTTCTTGCGGAAGAGATCAGTTTGTAGAACACCAAAATTATCACGCTTAATAGTCACATCTAAAAAATCAACTGCTTTCACGTCAAAATGGCATGTTAATTTAATGTTGAGTTGATTAGTATTTAAAAATTCAACAAATTTTAAAAGATCAACCGAAGTGCCACGCCAAATGAAAAAAATATCATCAATAAAACAGGTCCAAAAAACGACTCGATCCATGGCATCGGTAGAAAAAGGAAGAAGCTGCCGGCGCCGGGGAACAGACGTGCAGGGACCGCGCCAGGAGCAGGTGAGTATAACGCAGTGCGCGATATTCACCTGCTCCATATTCCACTGTCGGTGCCGCTCCGTCTTCCACGTCCTCTGCAGTGATGCTCAGGTCAGAGGGTGCGATGGTGCGATAAGTGCGCGCCGCCCTCTGCCTGAACAGTCAGTGCAGAGGATGGGGAAGACACAGCAGCGGTTGGTGGTGGAACGGGAAAGGTGAGTATAGCAAGTGCCGGGGGCCTGAGAGGTGAGTATGTGATTTTTTTTATTTTTTTTAAATCGCAGCAAGAGCATATCGGGCAAATATCTGTATGGAGCATCTTATGGGGCCATGTGCAGCGTTATTTGGGGCAAATATCTATATGGAGCCATGTGCAGCATTATATGGGGCAAATTATCTTTATGAAGCATCTTATAGGGCCATGTGCAGCATTATATGGGGCAAATATCTGTATGGAGCATCTTATGGGGCCATGTGCAGCATTATGGGCAAATATCTGTATGAAGCATCTTATGGGGCCATGTGCAGCATTATATGGGGCAAATATCTGTATGGAGCATCTTATGGGGCCATGTGCAGCATTATATGTGGCAAATATCTGTATGGAGTCATGTGCAGCATTATATGGGGCAAATATCTGTATGGAGCATCTTATGGGGCAAATATCTGTATGGGGCCATGTGCAGCATTATATGGGGCAATTATCTGTATGGAGCATCTTATGGGGCCATGTGCAGCATTATATTGGGCAAATATCTGTATGGAGCATCTTATGGGGCAATGTGCAGCATTATATGGGGCAAATATCTCTATGGAGCATCTTAGGGGGCCATAATCCACATTTGTGGAGCATTATACAGGGCAAATGTGTCTATGGAGCATCTTATGGGGCCATAATCAGCATTTGTGCAGCATTGTATGGGGCAAATGTCTGTATGCAGCATCTTATGGGGTCATAATCAACATTTGTGCTGCATTATATGGGGCATATTTAAAATATGGAGCATCTTATGGAGCCCATCTTAAACTGTATGGAGTATTATATGGGGCATATTTTGTATGGAGCATCTTATGGGGCCATCATGAACTGTATGGAGCATTATATGGGGCTCCTGATTCACTATGGATATTCAAAATCCCAAACTACTGATGTCTCAATTAATTTTACTTTTATTGGTATCTATTTTTATTTTTGAAATTTACCAGTAGCTGCTGCATTTTCCACCCTAGGCTTATACTCGAGTCATTAAGTTTTCCCAGATTTTGTGGCAAAATTAGGGGGGTCGGCTTATACTCGGGTCGGCTTATACTTGAGCATATACAGTATATATATATATATATATATACATATATATACTAGCTATTGAACCCGTTCTATGCCCGGGTGGCGAGCATTTATATCGGTATATGGTCTCCATCCTGGTATGTGCTGCTCCATCCTGCGTCCCCATCCTGTCATGTGCTGCACCCATCCTGTGCCCCCATTCTGTCATGTGCTGCTCCCATCCTGCGCCCCCATTCTGACATGTGCTGCTCCCATCCTGCGCCCCCCATTCTGACATGTGCTGCACCCATCCTGCACCTCCATTCTGACATGTGCTGCACCCATCCTGCGCCTCCATTCTGTCATTTGCTGCTCCCATCCTGCGCCCCCGTTCTGTCATGTGCTGCTGCCATCCTGCACCCCCGTTCTGTCATGTGCTGCCCTATTCTGTCATGTGCTGCTCCCATTCTGCGCCCCCGTTCTGTCATGTGCTGCTCCCATCCTGCGGCACCGTTCTGTAATTTGCTGCTCCCATCCATATGCCCCATACACTGCTCCATTATGGTTGATGGCCCCCATAAGATGCTCCATAGTATATGCCTCATGCTGCTCCATTATGGTTGATGGCCCCCATAAGATGCTCCATAGTATATGCCCCGTATGCTGCTCCATAAAGGTTTATAGCCCCCATAAGATGCTCCATAGTATATGCCCCGTACACTGCTCCATAAAGGTTTATGGCCCCATAAGATGCTCCATAATATATTCCCCGTATACTGCTGTGATATATTAAAAAAAAAAACATACTCACCTATCGTCGCTGGGCGCCGAGTGCTGGGGGGCCTGAGCAGGCGGGGACGCCGGCGCGCTGTGGGGGTCAGGTGCTGGAGTCGCCGCTAGCTCAGGCCCCCGACACTTGCTATAGTCACCTGGCCCTGATCCAGTGCTGCGTGCCGCTCCGTGTTATGGGTCCTCTGGCTGTGACTCTTCAGTCAGAGGACGGCGCGCATTAAGCGCGTCATCGCGCTCTCTGAACTGTGAACGTCACAGGTAGAGGACCTGAAAGATGGAGCGACGCGCAGCGCTGGAACGGGACAGGTGAATATAGCTCATACATACTCACCCTCCTGGCACGTCCCTGCTTCTCCATTGGAGATCGCGGTGTGCGTTCAGTGCTTACGCATACCACGATCTCCTGGTCTGCGTCACTCTGTGGGGTCCAGACTGCGCCGGCGCTTGCACTTGCGCAGTCTATAAAGGCTTCGGACAGAGTGACGCTCCCAGACTTATATTATAGATATTATATATGTATATATACTAGACTGTGGCCCGATTCTAACGCATCGGGTATTCTAGAATATGCATGTCCCCGTAGTATATGGACAATGATGATTCCAGAATTCGCGGCAGACTGTGTCCGTCGCTGATTGATCGAGGCAACCTTTATGACATCATCATCGCCATGGCAACCATTATGACATCATCGTTGCTGTGCCCGTTGCTGATTAGTCGAGGCCTGGCGGCCTCGACCAATCAGAGACGCGGGATTTCTACGTCGATACTGTGCCCATCGCTGATTGGTCGAGGCCTGGCGGCATCGACCAATCAGGGACGTGGGATTTCCAGGACAGACAGACAGACAGACAGAAAGACAGACAGACAGACAGACGGAAAAACCCTTAGACAATTATATATATAGACTAGATTGTGGCCCGATTCTAACGCATCGGGTATTCTAGAACAGAGGTCCCCAACTCCAGTCCTCAAGGCCCACCAACAGGTCATGTTTTCAGGATTTCCTTTGCATTGCACAGGTGATGCAATTATTACCTGGGCAAGACTAAGGAAATCCTGAAAACATGACCTGTTGGTGGGCCTTGAGGACTGGAGTTGGGGACCTCTGTTCTAGAATATGCATGTCCCCATAGTATATGGACAATGATGATTCCAGAATTCGCGGCAGACTGTGCCCGTCGCTGATTGGTCAAGGCAACCTTTATGACATCTACGTCGATACTGTGCCCGTCGCTGATTGGTCGAGGCGAATTCGCAGCAGACTGTGCCCGTCGCTGATTGGTCAAGGCAACCTTTATGACATCATCGTCGCCATGGCAACCATTATGACATCTACGTCGATACTGTGCCCGTCGCTGAATCAGAAACATGGGATTTCTACGTCCTTTATGACATCATCGTCGCTGTGCCCGTTGCTGATTGGTCGAGGCCTGGCGGCCTCGACCAATCAGAGACGCGGGATGCCTACGTCCTTTATGACATCATCGTCGCTGTGCCCGTCGCTGATTGGTCAAGGCCAAGCTACATAGTAAGTCAATCTACATAGTACACGCCTGCGCAAGGCAAGATTGCCTTGTGCTGGCATGTACTACGGAGGACAGAGAATGAACTTCAATCCAATATTGCAGCCAGCATGCAGCCAGCGAGTAAGGAAAGGGTGAATCAAACACCCAAAAACCCCGCCTCCATGGCTGAAGATTATTCCCTCCAAATTCAGGTGACAGTGTCCCTTTAAGGGTCTCTGTTATATATAGACACTGAACACTACTCCCTTTGGAAGCCAGCTAGTTAGGTCCCAGACCACACCCTGGGGTGGAGATAAGGTGGACATCCTCTCACCCACTCTATGGATGTCCACATAAAACACAGCACATCATACAAATTACGGTAGCTTTTAACTTCTCACCGCACTTAGTGTGCTGGACGTAAAACTCTGGCTTGTATATTACTGACGCCATTAAGCGTAGTGAAACGTATCTCCCCTCCAGCACTTTACCGGTGACTTTGTCGTAATCTATATATATAATTGTCTAAGGGTTTTTCCGTCTGTCTGTCTGTCTGTCTGTCTGTCCTGGAAATCCCGGCTCTCTGATTGGTCGACCAATCAGAGACCGGCACAGCATCGACGTAGAAATCCCGCGTCTCTGATTGGTCGAGGCCGCCAGAGACGATGATGTCATAAAGGACGCCAGCGACGATGATGTCATAAAGGACGTAGACATCCCGCGTCTCTGATTGGTCGAGGCCAGGATTGGCCTCGACCAATCAGCAACGGGCACAGCGACGATGATGTCATAAAGGACGTAGAAATCCCACGTTTCTGATTCAGCGACGGGCAGAGTATTGACGTAGATGTCATAATGGTTGCCATGGCGACGATGATGTCATAAAGGTTGCCTCGACCAATCAGCGACGGGCACAGGCTGCCGCGAATTCTGGAATCATCATTGTCCTTATACTACGGGGACATGCATGTTCTAGAATACCCGATGTGTTAGAATCGGGCCACAATCTAGTATATATATATATATATATATATATATATATATATATATATATATATATATATATATATACAGTGGGTACGGAAAGTATTCAGACCTCAGACCTCTCTACATTTTTCACTCTTTGTTTTATTGTAGCCATATGGAAAATTCAAAAAAGTTTATTTTTCTCTCATTAATATACATTCTGCACTCCATATTGACTGAAAAAAACCTTTAAATCTAGAAAGTTTTGCTAATTTATTAAAAAAGAAAAACTGAAAAATCACATTGTCATAAGTATTCAGACCCTTTGCTCAGTATTGAGTAGAAGCACCCTTTTGAGCTAGTACAGCCATGAGTCTTCTTGGGAATGATGTAACAAGATTTTCACACCTGGATTTGGGGATTCTCTGCCACTCTTCCTTGCAGATCCTCTCCAGTTTTATTAGGTTGGATGGTGAATGTTGGTGGACCGCCATTTTCAGGTCTCTCCAGAGATGGTCAATTGGGTTTAGGTCAGGGCTCTGGCTGGGCCAGTCAAGAATGGTCACAGAGTTGTTCTACAGCCACGCCTTTGTTATTTTAGCTGTGTGCTTAAGGTCATCGTTTTGTTGGAAGGTGAACCTTTGACCAAGTCTGAGGTCCACAGCTCTCTGGAACAGGTTTTCTTCCAGGATATCTCTGTACTTGGCTGCATTCATGTTTCTCTCAATGGTAACCAGTCGTCCTGTCCCTGCAGCTGAAAAACACCCCCATAGCATGATGCTGCCTCCACCATGTTTCACTGTTGGGATTGTATTAGGCAGGTCATGAGCAGTGCCTGGTTTTCTCCACACTTACCGCTTAGAATTATCACCAAAAAGGTCTATCTTCGTCTCATCAGACCAGAGAATTTTATTTCTCATAGTCTGCGAATCCTTCATGTGTTTTTTTTAGCAAACTGTATGTGGGCTTTCATATGTCTTGCACTGACGGGACACTCTGCCATAAAGGCCCAACTGGTTGAGGGCTGCAGTGATAGTTGACTTTGTGGAACTTTCTCCCATCTCCCTATTGCATCTCTGGAGCTCAGCCACAGTGATCTTGGGGTTCTTCTTTACCTCTCTCATCAAGGCTCTTCTCCCATGGTTGCTCAGTTTGGCTGGACGGACAGGTCTAGGAAGACTTCTGGTAGTCCCAAACTTCTTCCATTTAAGGATTATAGAGGCCACTGTGCTCTTAGGAACCTTGAGTACTGCAGAAATTATTTTGTAACCTAGGTCAGAACTGTGCCTTGCACCAATTTTGTCTCTGAGCTCCTTGGCCAGTTCCTTTGACCTCATGATTCTCATTTGGTCTGACATGCACTGTGAGCTGTGAGTTCTTATATAGACAGGTGTATGCCTTTCCAAATCAAGTTCTATCAGTTTAATTAAACACAGCTTGACTCCAATGAAGGAGTAGAACCATCTCAATGAGGATCACAAGGAAATGGACAGCAACTGTATATATATATGTATACTGTATATGTATAATTAAATTGCCAAGGTTTTTTGTATGGCTTTAGAGTATTTTGAGGGTTCAGAATTCACAATTCTATTACTTTTGCTGAATTGGTTCTAGTTTTTCATTCATGAAAATAAGATATCTGTCTTTGTACCGTGTTAGTCAGCAGATAGAAAAATATAGCTAGATGGTGGCCCAATTCTAATGCATTGGGTATTCTAGAATATGTATGCATAGTGTATAGCACAGCCCACGCAGTACATTGCGCAGCCCATGCAGTACATTGCGCAGCCCACGCAGTACATTGCGCAGCCCACGCAGTACATTGCGCAGCCCACGCAGTACATTGCGCAGCCCACGCAGTACATTGTGCAGCCCACGCAGTACATTGCCCAGCCCACGCAGTACACATTGTATATTGCACAGCCCACATAGTATATTGTGCAGCCCACGTAGTATATTGCTAGTATATTGCGCAGCCCACGTAGTATATTGCCCAGCCCACATAGTATATTGTGCAGCCCACGTTGTATATTGCGCAGCCCACATAGTATATTGCGCAGCCCACATAGTATATTGCCCAGCCCACGTAGTACATTGCACAGCCCACTGTGTACATTGCGCAGCCAACGTAGTATATTGCGCAGCCCACATTGTATATTGCGCAGCCCACATTGTATATTGCACAGCCCACGTTGTATATTGTGCAGCCCATGTAGTATATTGCCCAGCCCACGTAGTACATTGCGCAGCCCACGTTGTATATTGCGCAGCCCACGTAGTATATTGCACAGCCCACATTGTATATTGCGCAGCCCACGTAGTATATTGCACAGCCCATATAGTATTTTGCGCAGCCCACGTATATTGCCCAGCCCACGTAGTATATTGCGCAGCCCATGTTGTATATTGCCCAGCCCACGTAGTACATTGCGCATCCCACTGTGTACATTGCACAGCCCACGTAGTATATTGCGCAGCCCACATTGTATATTGCGCAGCCCACATTGTATATTGCACAACCCACGTTGTATATTGCACAGCCCATGTAGTGTATTGCTCAGCCCACGTAGTACATTGCGCAGCCCACATTGTATATTGCGCAGCCCACGTAGTATATTGCGCAGCCCATATTGTATATTGCGCAGCCCACATAGTATATTGCACAGTCCACATAGTATTTTGCGCAGCCCACGTTGTATATTGCCCAGCCCACATAGTATATTGCGCAGCCCATGTTGTATATTGCGCAGCCCGCGTAGTATATTGCCCAGTCCGTGTAGTATATTGTACAGCCCACATTGTATATTGCACAGCCCACGTTGTATATTGCACAGCCCGCGTAGTATATTGCACAGTCCATGTAGTATATTTCAAAGCCCACATAGTATATTGCACAGTCCATGAGGTATATTGCACAGCCCACACAGTCTATAGCAATGTGGGCACCATATCCCTGTTAAAAAAAAGTATTAAAATAAAAAATAGTTATATACTTACCCTCCATTGGCCCCACGGATCGAAGCGGTTACCAACGCTCCTCGTACGCTCCGGTCTGAAGAGTGCATTGCGGTCTCGTAAGATGTTGACGTAGCAGTCTCGCGAGACCGCACGTCATCATCTCGCGAGACCGCAATGCATGGAGCGGTCACCGGGGCGTCGCGAGGAGTGTAGGTAACCACTTCGATCTGGGCGGCCACCGGAGGGTGAGTATATAACTGTTTTTTATTTTTTTAAATTATTTTTAACATTAGATCCTTTTACTATTCATGCTGCATAGGCAGCATGAATAGTAAAAAGTTGGTCACACAGGGTTAATAGCAGTGTTAACCGAGTGCGTTACACCATGGTCAACGCTGCCATTAACTCTGTGTGAGCGCTGACCGGAGGGGAGTATGCGGGCGCCGGGCACTGACTGCGGGGAGGAAGGGCGGGCCGTTTTCTTCCGGACTGTGCCCGTCGCTGAATAGTCGTGGCTGTTTTGCCGCGACCGATCAGCGACTTGGATTTCCATGACAGACAGAGGCCGCGACCAATGAATATCTGTGACAGACAGAAAGACAGATAGACGGAAGTGACCCTTAGACAATTATATAGTAAATTGAGTCTTCAATTCTCAAGGTATCAAAAGGTATCAACCATTGAAGACTCTCAATTCTAAATATTTTTCCATGAAAATAATACATTCCCCAATATGACTTATGTGTGATAAATGCAATAGCTTTTGGCCTTTTGACTCTTTAAGGCTATGTGCACACTTTGCAGATTCCACTGCGGATTTTTCCGCAGCGGAATTGCAAAATCCGCAGTGAAAACCCATCGCGGTTTTTACTGCGGATTTATCGCGGTTTTTACTGCGTTTTCTTCTGCGGATTTTCAACTGCAGTTTTCTATTGGAGCAGCTGAAAATCCGCAGAAAAGAAGTGACATGCTGCGGAATGTAATCCGCAGCGTTTCCACGCGGATTTTTCTGCAGCATGTGCACAGCGTTTTTTGTTTCCCATAGGTTTACATTGAAATGTAAACTCATGGGAAACTGCTGCGGATCCGCAGCGGTCAAATCCGCTGCGGATCCGCAGCAAAATCCGCAAAGTGTGAATATAGCCTTACAGTGTCTTAGGTAATTAAATATTCTATATAATTATTTTATATTTCAATATTTAGGCTTGCAATGCTATAAGGCTACGTTCAGACTAGCGTTGTGCTAGTGTGCGTCGGGTTAGCGTCGGTTTAACATGGGGGACGCATGCGTTTTTGTTCGTTGCGTTGTGCGACGCATGCGTCTTTTTTGCCGCAAGCGTCGGACCAAGAAAACGCAACAAGTTGCATTTTTCTTGCGTCCGATTTTCGGCAAAAAACGACGCACGCGTCGCAAAACGTAGCGTTTTTGCGTGCGTTTTGCCGCGTTTTTGCGTGCGTCGTGCGTTGCGTCGCCGACGCAGCGGCGCACAACGCTAGTCTGAACGTAGCCTTAAAGTGACTTTTTGAAGCTAGAATTCTATTGTAATTAATTAACTATTCAATATCACAGAAACTAGAGCCAATCTGACAAAACCAAAGACATATTCTTAATCAGCACCATAAACCTAATAAAAAACTGTTTAGACATCCTTGGCAATAAAATCGCTGTACAACAGTGCTATACATTCACTGTCAAGTGCCCAATAACCTGCCTAGTAGTAGCAAAAGCAGTCGTGGCCTCTTCCATCAATAGTCAATCAATTCTGTGATTGTCCTGGTAATTGAAGGCAGCAGAGTGCTGGTTCGTGACAAATAGGAGACAGCAGTGGTAACTTTGCAAGATCCTCTGGTTGTTCCCTGACAAATTTATTGACAACAGGACAGAAAAACAATGCGGAAAATAAAAACATGGGAAGGTTATAAAAAAACCAATAACCATGTACCTCTAACTGCAGATGTAAATATTGCACAAACAATTGTGATTATTAGGAAAAAATCAACAGTACCAGAATTACATATAAATATAACTGCGAAGTAAAGAAAGTGGATACATGGCACAAGTAAGATAAATGAAAAGCCTCAGGCTGCTTTAACACATTAGTTTTTTGCTGTCAGGCACAATCCGGCGAATTGTGAAAAAAATGGATCCGGCAAAAGTTGCTGCCAGATCCATTTTTTCTCATAAACTTGTATTAGCGACAGATTATGACTGATGGCCTTAGTTTCATCTGTTTTTCACTAGATCCTTTGGAAATTGTGTTTCCGGTGGCCTGAGAAAACAGACATAGTAATGTTTTTTGTGTCCATCAAAAAAAACGGACAGTGACAAATCCGGCGCCATCCGGCGTTTGCTAGAATCTGGCGACAGATTCCATTTTTAGCATGCTCCAATTTTATTTTTAGGGTATGTGCATTAGCGTTTTCCATTCTGGTCTCTCTCTCTCTCTCTCCTTCTCCTCCTGAGGATCCACTTAGCCAGATCAGCTAGTCAGATCCAGCTAAAAAAATGGATCCGTTGCATCAGTTTTTCACAATTTGCGACTAATCCGTTTTTTCAAAATTCACCGGATTGAGCCTGACGGCAAAAAACTGATGTGTGAAAGTAGCCTTATTTGCACATAACTTGGCAAGCTCACACACATAACAAGCTTGGCACATGGGCTCAATTTGGTAGTTCAGTGGCCTCCAAAAACATACCCAGATTTGCCAGAGCTTCTGGTCAAGGTATGCCACATCAGCGCTCATTTCCTCAAGTCGACTACAGCTGTGGCTGCCCTGGCAGTGCTGCAGCAACACATGCAAGTGGCAGCTCCTGAATAGTGTGCAACATCACCATGCACTGGAACTCCACACTGCGCATGCTGGCAAAGTTTTGTGAGCAGTAGAGTCCAGTGGTTGAGAACCAGCTCCAATACGCCCATCGGTATTCTGGTCAGCCTCCGCACATAATAACTGAAGAGTGGGCATGGATGTCTGACATTTGTTTGTTTCTTCAAGACTTTGAGAATTCCGCAAAGATGGACAGTGGCGTTGATGTCATAGTCAGTGCAGCCATCCCATATCTGTGCCTACTTAAAACGTCGCTGCTCACAATTAAACATGAAGCTTTGCATGTGGACCCAGTGGAGATGGAGGAAGACATAACAAAGAGAGATGGTAGCCAGTCCAACCTCATCTCATCTGCTGTTAGGGCTAGCGGAACGCACCAAATAATAAGAAAGAGTATGGTGCGTTCGCAGCCCGGGGTCCACCGTGCAGAGATGGAACCTGCTGCCAAGTAATGACGGACTATATGGCGGTACAAAGTGAATACACACACGGGTTGACCTCACCCTGTGTGAAGGAAGCGTACCCTGTTGCGTCACAGGACCGCGGTACCGCACCAAAAGCGCAAGCAAGGAGTCTTAGAACTCAATCCCAAGACACAAGATTTGAGTGCATAGAGACCTCATGCGCTCGACACCGCAACTATGGTGTCAGAGTGACTGAAATAATTATAACAAAGAAGCACGAGAGTGCATGCGGTGCCGCACTGGCGAACGCCACTAACCACCCAGGCTTGGGTCAGGAAAGCGCTGTGAAAGCGCACGGCGCCGCACTGGCGGTCACAGCAATTAGAGGCTGTAATGTGTGTAACGTGCTGATGGTTAAGTTCGGTGTTAGGTAGCAATCATCCACCTTCCGCGAGCAGTCATACAGTAGGGAGGGGATTTTAAAGAGCGACTTTCATCCATCGACATACATCCATCAACACACACACATTATCAAGACTATACTAGCGCATGGCCGTGCGGTCATGCGCAGCTTATATAGTTGCAGCACGTTCAGGACCTTCCAATAAAGGACCAATGGGAAGCTGCTACCAAAGTTTTGCCCTTTCAGGACCTTCCTGGAGGACCAATGGGATGTGCTGCAGTACCTGAGCATGTGACCCTCGATCTCCAATGGGAGATCTTGCCCTGGGCATGCTCAGAAAGAGAAAAGCAGGACTTAGCCCCAAAAGCATCTGCTCTCCGCTGCCCAACACTGACTTCAATGGCAGAAGCAGGAAAAGCAGCAGTAACTCTTTGTACAGAGTGAGACTGAGCAAGACGCTGGGACTGACATCTCTGCTGAGCAGACTCCACTGCGGCTGAAGAATATGGGAGACCGCAGCGGAGATGGCTCGAGATTCCCCCTGTGCAGAAGTGGGAACTCGACACCTAACATTACCCCCCCTCCTAGGACCCCCCCCTCCTTGGGCCTCGCTACGCTCGAAGGCAGCAATGAGCTGTGGGGCCCGAATGTTTTCAGCAGGCTCCCAGGACCTGTCCTCTGGGCCATAACCCTTCCAATCCCCAAGATAGAACTTTTTGCCACGTACCACCTTGCACCCCAAAATAGCATTCACCTCGTAATCGTCCGTAGACGAACCCGATGTCCCGGCAGATGACCCGGAAAACTGGGACATGTATACGGGTTTCAAGAGGGACACATGAAAGGTGTCGGTGATACCCAAGCGTGGAGGAAGGGCCAGACGGTAGACCACAGGGTTAACCTGTTCAAGGACCTTGAAGGTACCCAAGTAGCGAGGTGCAAACTTAGTGGACTCAACACGCAGCCTGATGTTACGGGCGGAGAGCCACACTAAATCGACAGGAGCAACGGTCGGAGCGGGGCGCCGATGAACATCGGCGGAGGACCTCATTCTCTCCTTGGAGGCCCGAATGGCATCCTGCGTGCGGTCCCAAATGTCCCGTGCCTCCACAGCCCAGTCTGCCACCCTGGAGTCAGCAGAAGAGACAGGCATGGGCACAGGAACACGCGGATGCTGGCCGTAATTTAGGAGGAATGGAGTCTGACCGGTGGAGTCGGCTACGGCGTTGTTAAGCGCAAACTCTGCTCACGGTAGCAAGGATGCCCAATCATCCTGCCTGGCAGAAACAAAATGTCGTAAATACAGTTAGGGCCAGAAATATTTGGACAGTGACACAATTTTCGCGAGTTGGGCTCTGCATGCCACCACATTGGATTTGAAATGAAACCTCTACAACAGAATTCAAGTGCAGATTGTAACGTTTAATTTGAAGGGTTGAACAAAAATATCTGATAGAAAATGTAGGAATTGTACACATTTCTTTACAAACACTCCACATTTTAGGAGGTCAAAAGTAATTGGACAAATAAACATAACCCAAACAAAATATTTTTATTTTCAATATTTTGTTGCAAATCCTTTGGAGGCAATCACTGCCTTAAGTCTGGAACCCATGGGCATCACCAAACGCTGGGTTTCCTCCTTCTTAATGCTTTGCCAGGCCGTTACAGCCGCAGCCTTCAGGTCTTGCTTGTTTGTGGGTCTTTCCGTCTTAAGTCTGGATTTGAGCAAGTGAAATGCATGCTCAATTGGGTTTAGATCTGGAGATTGACTTGGCCATTGCAGAATGTTCCACTTTTTGGCACTCATGAACTCCTGGGTAGCTTTGGCTGTATGCTTGGGGTCATTGTCCATCTGTACTATGAAGCGCCGTCCAATCAACTTTGCAGCATTTGGCTGAATCTGGGCTGAAGGTATATCCCGATACACTTCAGAATTCATCCGGCTACTCTTGTCTGCTCTTATGTCATCAATAAACACAAGTGACCCAGTGCCATTGAAAGCCATGCATGCCCATGCCATCACGTTGCCTCCACCATGTTTTAGAGAGGATGTGGTGTGCCTTGGATCATGTGCCGTTCCCTTTCTTCTCCAAACTTTTTTCTTCCCATCATTCTGGTACAGGTTGATCTTTGTCTCATCTGTCCATAGAATACTTTTCCAGAACTGAGCTGGCTTCTTGAGGTGTTTTTCTGCAAATTTAACTCTGGCCTGTCTATTTTTGGTATTGATGAATGGTTTGCATCTAGATGTGAACCCTTTGTATTTACTGTCATGGAGTCTTCTCTTTACTGTTGACTTAGAGACAGATACACCTACTTCACTGAGAGTGTTCTGGACTTCAGTTGATGTTGTGAATGGATTCTTCTTCACCAAATTAAGTATGCGGCGATCATCCACCACTGTTGTCATCCGTGGACGCCCAGGCCTTTTTGAGTTCCCAAGCTCACCAGTCAATTCCTTTTTTCTCAGAATGTACCCAACTGTTGATTTTGCTACTCCAAGCATGTCTGCTATCTCTCTGATGGATTTTTTCTTTTTTTTCAGCCTCAGGATGTTCTGCTTCACCTCAATTGAGAGTTCCTTTGACCGCATGTTGTCTGCTCACAGCAACAGCTTCCAAATGCAAAACCACACACCTGGAATCCACCCCTGACCTTTTAACTACTTCATTGCTTACAGGTTAACGAGGGAGACGCCTTCAGAGTTAATTGCAGCCCTTAGAGTCCATTGTCCAATTACTTTTGGTCCCTTGAAAAAGAGGACGCTATGCATTACAGAGCTATGATTCCTAAACCCTTTCTCCGATTTGGATGTGGAAACTATCATATTGCAGCTGGGAGTGTGCACTTTCAGCCCATATTATATATATAATTGTATTTCTGAACATGTTTTTGTAAACAGCTAAAATAACAAAACTTGTGTCACTGTCCAAATATTTCTGGCCCTAACTGTATGTGACCAAGGTTTGGTTGGCCCTCTCTACCAACCCATTCGTCTCGGGATGATATGCCGAAGAGAGATTCAACTCAATACTGAGTAGACGACAAAGCTCTCTCCAGAATCGAGACGCAAACTGGGGACCCCGGTCACTAACAATTTTGTCTGGCATACCGTGTAGGTGAAAGATATGTTTGATGAACAAGACAGCCAACGCCCATGCAGAAGGTAGCTGTGGAAGAGGCACCAAGTGCACCATTTTGGAAAAATGGTCGGTGATCACCCAGATAATGGTGCAGTTACGAGACTTGGGTAAGCCCACCACAAAGTCCATCCCGACCATCTCCCAGGGCCTGTCCGCCACCGGCAGAGGGTAAAGCAAACCAGCTGGCCGTTGCCGAGGGGACTTGTTCTTGGCGCAAGAGACACACGCCCGAACATATTCTGCGACATCACGAGCCATATGCGGCCACCAATATGTCCTCGCCAGTAACTCAGATGTCCTTTTGGAACCAAAATGTCCACCCACACTGGACGAGTGTGCCCAAGAGAGAACCTCCGGCCGCAAACTGGATGGTACAAAAGTCTTGCCCGGAGGCACAGACTCTAGCGAAACCGGGGCCACAGTTCTCAAGCTCTCGGTGGGGACAATAAGCCGAGGCTCCTCTTCCTCCTCCGCAGATGACATAACGGAGCGAGAGAGAGCGTCGGCCCGAATGTTCTTCTCCCCAGAAAGAAAATGGAGGGTGAAATGAAACCGGGAGAAGAATAAGGACCATCTGGCCTGGCGAGAATTCAACCGCTGGGCTGTCTGCAGGTACACCAAATTTTTATGGTCTGTGAAGAATTGGAAGGGAAAACGAGCTCCCTCCAAGAGATGTCTCCACTCCGAGAAAGCCAACTTCATGGCTAGCAACTCCCTGTCCCCGATGGAATAATTCCTCTCTGCTGGTGAGAAGGTCTTAGAAAAGAAGAAGCAAGGATGCTTCCGACCTTGAGCATCCTATTGGAAGAGGACTGCTCCAGCACCAAGAGAAGAGGCATCCACCTCCATGATAAATGGCTTATCAACATCGGGGCGATGTAGGATGGGAGCGCTAGCGAAGTGTGACTTTATGGAGTTAAAGGCCTTGGAGACCTCCTCAGACCACAATTTGGGATTTGCCCCCTTCTTGGTGAGGGCAACCAAGGGAGCTACCAAAGTTGAGAAGTGCGGAATGAACTGGCGATAATAATTAATGAACCCCATAAAGCGCTGCACCGCTTTAAGAGAATGGGGTTCCTGCCAGTCCATCACGGCCTGTAGTTTGGCAGGATCCATAGCCAATCCCTGGGCAGAGATGATGTAGCCTAGGAAAGGTAAGGACTCCTGCTCGAACATACACTTCTCCAACTTGGCATAGAGGGAGTTTGCCCGTAGGAGATCGAAGACTTTGCAAACATCTCTCCGGTTGGAGTCAATATCTGGAGAGTAGATGAGAATATCATCCAGATAGACTACGACCGAGGTGGAAAGCATATCCCGGAAGATGTCGTTCACAAAGTCTTGTAAAACGGCTGGGGCATTACAGAGCCCGAAGGGCATCACCAGATATTCATAGTGCCCATCCCTGGTGTTAAAAGCCGTCTTCCATTCGTCCCCCTCACGGATGCGAATCAGGTTGTAAGCACCCCGCAGATCTAATTTAGTAAATAGCCTTGCTCCCCGAAGCCTATCGAAGAGCTCAGATATCAAGGGCAAAGGATACTTATTCTTAACGGTGATGGCGTTAAGACCCCTGTAGTCTATGCATGGACGCAATTCCCCATTCTTCTTCTGCACGAAGAAGAACCCTGCCCCAGCAGGTGACACTGACTTCCTAATGAATCCTCTTGCCAGATTTTCCTGGATGTACTGTGACATTGCCTCCGTCTCCAGGAGAGATAACGGATAGACTCGACCCCGGGGAGGCTCAGCACCAGGCAAGAGATCAATAGGACAGTCATAGGGGCAATGGGGAGGAAGGGTCTCCGCCGCCTTTTTGGAGAACACGTCTGCATAAGACCAATACTGCTTGGGGAGAGAGGATAGATCTGCGGGTACCTCTGTAGTAGCAACCTGAACGCACTCCCTCTGACACCTAACCCCACAAGATTCGCCCCATCCCAGAATTCTGCCTGAGGACCACTCGATATGAGGAGAGTGGTACCGTAGCCAAGGTATTCCCAACAGGACCTCATCAATTCCCTCAGGAATGACGAGCAGAGATATAATCTCCTGATGAGATGGCGACATGGACAGAGTAAAAGGGATGGTCTGGTGTGTTATCTGTGAGGGCAGTGTCGACCCATTCACCACTCGTACCATTACTGGCTGAGCTAGCATAACCAGGGGTATTGCGTGACGTTGGGCGAAGGCAGAAGACATAAAATTGCCCTCCGCCCCAGAATCCACGCAGAGCTCTACCGAGTGGGAGAATGAGCCTATAATAATTGTCCCCTTAAAGGACAATTTAGAGGCAAACGTCGCTGTGTCTAGTGTACCTCCACCTACTACCACTAGACGCTGACGTTTCCTCGACCGCTGAGGACATCTGGTGGCTAGATGTCCTGACTGCTGGCAAACATGACAGACCTTGAGTGCACAAGCGGTCCGGGACTTAGATCCCGCTTATGACACTTCCATGGCCTCATATGACTCAGGAACCAGGGCCGGAGATTCCAGAGGTTTGGCGAAGGTAAGAGCCAGCTGAAACCTCTGCCTACACTGGTCTCGCTCTAACCTCCGCTCGTTAAAACGGAGGTCAATTCGAGTGGAGACAGTTATTAACTCCTCCAGTGTGGCAGGAATCTCCCTAGTGGCCAGAGCGTCCTTAAGGTGATCAGCCAGGCCCCTCCAAAATATGGGGATAAGAGCTTTATCCGACCAGTCCAGCTCAGAAGCTAAAGTGCGGAATTGGACAGCAAAATGACTGACCAAGGACTCACCCTGAGTTAATGCCAGCAGTTGGAGCGCAGTATCATGGGTGACTTGAGGTCCTAAAAAGACCTTTTTCAGAGTGCTCAGGATCAGCGGAGCACTCTGCACCAAATGATCGCCACGCTCCCACAGCGGCGTAGCCCATTCCAACGCCCTGTCCGACAAGAGAGACACTATAAATCCCACCTTAGCCTGCTCTGTGGGAAAACGTGCAGCCAGGAGCTCGAGGTGAATAGAGCACTGACTCACGAATCCCCTACAAAATTTGCTATCACCAGAAAATTTTTCTGGCAGCGGGAGGCGAGATAATGTCGGAACAGGGGTGGCAATGGACAAGGTTGCTGCAGCCACGCTAGCAGCCTGTACAGCAACTGCGGTAACATCCACAGCTGAGGTTGAGCTCTCAAGAGCCGCCAAACTACCCTCCAGCTGCTGGATATACCGCAAGGATTGCTGTTTGTCCGTCATTACTAGCCAGACCCTGGCGCTAGTATAATGTTAGGGCTAGCGGAACGCACCAAATAATAAGACAGATAGAGTATGGTGCGTTCGCAGCCCGGGGTCCACCGTGCAGAGATGGAACCTGCTGCCATGTAATGATGGACTATATGGCGGTACAAAGTGAATACACACACGGGTTAACCTCACCCTGTGTGAAGGAAGCGTACCCTGTTGCGTCACAGGACCGCGGTACCGCACCAAAAGCGCAAGCAAGGAGTCTTAGAACTCAATCCCAAGACACAAGATTTGAGTGCATAGAGACCTCATGCACTCGACACCGCAACTGTGGTGTCAGAGTGACTGAAATAATTATAACAAAGAAGCACGAGAGTGCATGCGGTGCCGCACTGGCGAACGCCACTAACCACCCAGGCTTGGGTCAGGAAAGCGCTGTGAAAGCGCACGGCGCCGCACTGGCTGTCACAGCAATTAGAGGCTGTAATGTGTGTAACGTGCTGATGGTTAAGTCGGGCGCTAGGTAGCAATCATCCACCTTCCGCGAGCAGTCATACAGTAGGGAGGGGATTTTAAAGAGTGACTTTCATCCATTGACATTCATCCATCAACACACACACATTATCAAGACTATACTAGCGCATGGCTGTGCGGTCATGCGCAGCTTATATAGTTGCAGCACGTTCAGGACCTTCCAATAAACGACCAATGGGAAGCTGCTACCAAAGTTTTGCCCTTTCAGGACCTTCCTGGAGGACCAATGGGATGTGCTGCAGTACCTGAGCATGTGACCCTCGATCTCCAATGGGAGATCTTGCCCTGGGCATGCTCAGAAAGAGAAAAGCAGGACTTAGCCCCAAAAGCATCTGCTCTCTGCTGCCCAACACAGACTTCAATGGCAGAAGCAGGAAAAGCAGCAGTAACTCTTTGTACAGAGTGAGACTGAGCAAGACGCTGGGACCGACGTCTCTGCTGAGCAGACTCCACTGCGGCTGGAGAATAATGGGAGACCGCAGCGGAGATGGCTCGAGATTCCCCCTGTGCAGAAGCGGGAACTCGACACCTAACATCTGCTCAGCACAGATTCAGTAACAATGAGGAGGTGGATGCTGAGGAGGAGGAAGAAGAGGAACAGAAGCTGATGGCTTGCGCAACAAAGGCTAGTAGTTGCACAACATTCATCTCATCTCTCCTACATGGATAGACTTAAGATGGGAATGAGGAGGAAGAGAGGGAGGAGGAGAAGAATGAGAGTCATCAACAAGGGGGAGACAGGGAAGTGGTGACTATATGGAGCTTTGCAAACCTTATGTACCACTGCCTTTCCCTTGACCCTCACATTACATTCATCTTCGCCAAAAGAGAATAAAAGTGGTTCACCCTGCTAGACCCATGCTTCAAGGAGTGCATCTCTTCTTCCTGAGGTGGAGAGGTCTTCAAAAATGGTGCTGTACCAGAAGGCCATTGTAGAAAATGTGTTGAAAAAATTCTCATCAGACAATGTCAGCAGCATGGAGTAGAGTTGAGCGACTTTTACTTTTTTAGGATCGAGTCGGGTTTCGCGAAACCCGACTTTCTCAAAAGTCGGGTCATTTGAAATCGGCCAATTATTTCGAAAAGTCGGGGGCCGACCGAAACACGAAACCCAATTCAAGTCAATGGGGAATCAAAGTCGGCAGTGAGTGGAGGACAGGAAAACACCTACAGTGCTCATTTTAATGCCAAAGCATCAATTCGTATTACTGAAGCTTGTCAATCTTGATTTACTTTATAATAATAGTTAGGCATTGAAAACTGGGGGCAATTTGGCTAAAGTTGTGGGGGGGTAGGGCTGGCTCAAGATTTTCGTGGGCCCAGGAAATGCGGAATACGTCACGGCGGTGGAGCAGGGAGAGGCAAGTATTTCAACTTTGCAAGTGCTGCGATCCTAAGCAAGCAGGGGGGCCCACTAGTTGGCACTGGCACAGTGATGTATTGGCAGTGCCATTGAAGGATTTAACAGCACATACTTGTTATGGACCTGGTGGTTAGGAGCACCCGGAACGACCTGATGGTTAAACTAACACAGGACAAGCTCTGGGAAGTGGGAGCTCTGCTGACCGCAACCCCTAATCCTATCACACACACTAGAAATAGCCGTGGAGCGTATCTAACTCTGCCTAGATGCCTCTTCACAGCCTAAGAGCTAACTAGCCCTAGAGATAGAAAATAAAGCCTACCTTGCCTCAGAGAAATTCCCCAAAGGAAAAGGCAGCTCCCCACATATATTGACCGTGAGTTCAGATGAAAGTCACAAACACAGAAATGAAACAGGTTTCAGCAAAGGAGGCCAGACTTACTAAACAGACTGAGGATAGGAAAGGTATCTTTGCGGTCAGCACAAAAACTACAAAAAGACCACGCAGAGTGTGCAAAAAGACCCCCGCACCGACTCACGGTGCGGAGGTGCCACTCTGCATCCCAGAGCTTCCAGCTAGCAAGGCAAAATCATGATAGCAAGCTGGACAAGAAAACAATGAACAAATAATTAACTAGCAGGGACTTAGCTTCTGCTGGAGTAGACAGGTCACCAGAAAGATCCAAGAGCGAACTGAACCAGTACAAGAACATTGACAACTGGCATGGAGTAACGATCTGAGTGGAGTTAAATAGAGCAGCCAGCCAAAGAATAAACTAAGTCACCTGTGGAAGGAACCTCAGAACCAGCAGCTCCACTCACAGCCACCAGAGGGAGTCCATGGACAGAACTCGCCGAAGTACCATTCATGACCACAGGAGGGAGTTCGATAACAGAATTCACAACAGTACCCCCCCCCTTGGGGAGGGGTCACCGAACCCTCACCAGAGCCACCAGGCCGATCAGGACGAGCCAAATGAAAGGCAGCATGAACATCAGAGGCAAAAACCCAGGAATTATCTTCCTGACCATAACCCTTCCACTTGACCAGGTACTGGAGTTTCCGTCTCGAAATACAAGAATCCAAAATCTTCTCCACCACATACTCCAACTCCCCCTCGACCAACACCGGGGCAGGAGGATCAACGGAGGGAACCATAGGCGCCACGTATCTCAGCAATAACGACCTATGGAACACATTATGGATGGCAAAAGAAGATGGAAGGGCCAAACGAAATGACACAGGATTGAGAACTTCGGAAATCTTATACGGACCAATAAAACAAGGCTTAAACTTAGGAGAGGAAACCTTCATAGGAACATAACGAGACGACAACCAAACCAAATCCCCAACACGAAGTCGGGGACCAACACAGCGCCGGCGGTTAGCGAAACGTTGAGCCTTCTCCTGGGACAATGTCAAATTGTCCACCACATGAGTCCAAATCTGCTGCAATCTGTCCACCACAGAATCCACACCAGGACAGTCCGAAGGCTCAACCTGCCCTGAAGAGAAACGAGGATGGAAACCAGAATTACAGAAAAAAGGCGAAACCAAAGTGGCCGAGCTGGCCCGGTTATTAACCCCTTCCCGATCTTTGACGCATACGCTGCGTCATGAAAGTCGGTGCCATTCCGACCCATGACGCAGCATATGCGTCATGGAATGATCGCGTCCCTGCAGATCGGGTGAAAGGGTTAACTCCCATTTCACCCGATCTGCAGGGACAGGGGGAGTGGTAGTTTAGCCCGGGGGGGTGGCTTCACCCCCTCGTGGCTACGATCGCTCTGATTGGCTGTTGAAAGTGAAACTGCCAATCAGAGCGATTTGTAATATTTCACCTAAAAAAATGGTGAAATATTACAATCCAGCCATGGCCGATGCTGCAATATCATCGGCCATGGCTGGACACACTAATGTGCACCCACCCCACTCCTCCGATCGCCCTCCCAGCCCCCCGATCTGTGGTCCGCTCTCCTCGGTCCTGTGCTCCGCTCCCCCGTCCTCCTGCCCGCTCCCCCCGTGCTCCAATCACACCCCCCGTGCTCTAATCAAACCCCCCCCGCACTCCGATCACCCCCCCCGCACAGCGATCACCCCCCCCGCACAGCGATCCCCCCCCCGTGCTCCGATCCGCCTGCCCGCACAGCGTTCCCCCAGTCCGTGCTCCAATCCACCCCCCCATGTTCCGATCCACCCCCCCTGTGCTCCGACGCCCCCCCCGTGGTCCCCCCCCACCCCATCATACTTACCGATCCAGCCGGGGTCCCGTCCGTCTTCTGCCTGGGCGCCGTCATCTTCCAAAATGGCGGGCGCATGTGCAGTGCGCCCGCCGAATCTGCCGGCCGGCAGATTCGTTCCAGAGTGAATTTTGATCACTGAGATATAATCTATCTCAGTGATCAAAATAAAAAAAAAAGTAAATGACACCCCCCCCCTTTGTCACCCCCATAGGTAGGGACAATAATTTTTTTTTTTTTTTCCACTAAGGTTGGGGTAAGAACTAGGGTTAGGGTTAGGGGTAGGGTTAGGGGTAGGGTTAGGGGTAGGGTTAGGGTTAGGGGTAGGGTTAGGGGTAGGGTTAGGGTTAGGGGTAGGGTTAGGGGTAGGGTTAGGGTTAGGGGTAGGGGTAGGGTTTCGGTATGTGCACACGTATTCTGGTCCTCTGCGGATTTTTCCGCTGCGGATTTGATAAATCCGCAGTGCTAAACCGCTGCGGATATATGGCGGATTTACCATGTTTTTTCTGCGCATTTCAATGCAGTTTTACAACTGCGATTTTCTATTTGAGCAGTTGTAAAACCGCTGCGGAATCCGCAGAAAGAAGCGACATGCTGCGGAATGTAAACCGCTGCGTTTCCGTGCAGTTTTTCCGCAGCATGGGCACAGCGATTTTTGTTTCCCGTAGGTTTGCATTGAACTGTAAACTCATGGGAAAATGCTGCGGATCCGCAGCGTTTTCCGCAGCGTGTGCACATACCTTTAGAATTAGGCTATGTGCACACGGTGCGGATTTGGCTGCGGATTGGCCGCTGCGGATTCGCCACTGCGGATTCGCAGCAGTGTTCCATCAGGTTTACAGTACCATGTAAACATATGGAAAACCAAATCCGCTGTGCCCATGTTGCGGAAAATACCGCGCGGAAACGCTGCGTTGTATTTCCCGCAGCATGTCAATTCTTTGTGCGGATTCCGCAGCGTTTTACACCTGTTCCTCAATAGGAATCCGCAGGTGAAATCCGGACAAAAAACACTGGAAATCCGCGGTAAATCCGCAGGTAAAATGCAGTGCCTTTTACCCGCGGATTTTTCAAAAATGGTGCGGAAATATCTCACACGAATCCACAACGGGGGCACATAGCCTTAGGGCTAGGGTTGGGTTGGAATTAGGGTTGTGGTTAGGGTTAGGGGTGTGTTGGGGTTACGGGTGTGTTGGGGATAGGGTTGTGATTAGGGTTATGGCTACAGTTGGGATAAGGGTTAGGGGTGTGTTGGAGTTAGAATTGAGGGGTTTCCACTGTTTAGGCACATCAGGGGTCTCCAAACGCAACATGGCGCCACCATTGATTCCAGCCAATCTTGTATTCAAAAAGTCAAATGGTGCTCCCTCACTTCCGAGCCCCGACGTGTGCCCAAACAGTGGTTCACCCCCACATATGGGGTACCAGCATACTCAGGACAAACTGCGCAACAATTACTGGGGTCCAATTTCTACTGTTACCCTTGAGAAAATAAAAAATTGCTTGCTAAAACATCATTTTTGAGGAAAAAAAAATGATTTTTTATTTTCATGGCTCTGCGTTGTAAACGTCTGTGAAGCACTTGGGGGTTCAAAGTGCTCACCACATATCTAGATAAGTTCCTTGGGGGGTCTAGTTTCCAAAATGGGGTCACTTGTGTGGGGTTTCTACTGTTCAGGCACACCAGGGGCTCTGCAAACGCAACGTGACGCCCGCAGACCATTCCATCAAAGTCTGCATTTCAAAAGTCACTACTTCCCTTCTGAGCCCCGACGTGTGCCCAAACAGTGGTTTACCCTCACACATGGGGTATCAGCTTACTCAGGAGAAACTGGACAACAACTTTTGGGGTCCAATTTCTCCTGTAACCCTTAGGAAAATAAAAAATTCTGGGCTAAAAAATTATTTTTGAGGAAAGAAAACGTATTTATTATTTTCACGGCTCTGCATTATAAACTTCTGTAAAGCACTTGGGGGTTGAAAGTGCTCACCACATATCTAGATAAGTTCCTTTCGGGGTCTAGTTTCCAAAATGGGGTCACTTGTGGGGGGTTTCTACTGTTTAGCAACATCAGGGGCTCTGCAAACGCAACGTGACGCCCGAAGAGCATTCCATCAAAGTCTGCATTTCATAACGTCACTTCTTCACTTCCGAGCCCCAACATGTGCCTAAACAGTGGTTTACCCCCACATATTGGGTATCAGCGTACTCAGGAGAAACTGGACAACAACTTTTGGGGTCAAATTTCTCCTGTTACCCTTGGGAAAATAAAAAATTGCGGGCTAAAAAATCATTTTTGAGAAAAGATTTTTTTTTTTTCATGGCTCTGCGTTATAAACTTCTGTGAAGCACTTGAGGGTTAAAAGTGCTCACCACACATCTAGATTAGTTCCTTTGGGGGTCTAGTTTCCAAAATGGGGTCATTTGTGGGGGATCTCTAATGTTTAGGCACACAGGGGCTCTCCAAACGCGACATGGTGTCCGCTAATGATTGGAGCTAATTTTCCATTTAAAAAGCCAAATGGCGTGCCTTCCCTTCTGAGCCCTCCCGTGCGCCCAAACAGTGGTTTACCCCCACATATGGGGTATCAGCATACTCAGGACAAACTGGACAACAACATTTGTGGTCCAATTTCTCCTATTACCACTGGCAAAATAGGAAATTCCAGGCTAAAAAATCATTTTTGAGAAAAGAAAAATTATTTTTTATTTTCATGGCCCTGCATTATAAACTTCTGTGAAGCACTTTGGGGTTTAAAGTGCTCAGTATGCATCTAGATAAGTTCCTTGGGGGGTCTAGTTTCCAAAATGGGGTCACTTGTGGGGGAGCTCCATTGCATAGGCACACAGGGGCTCTCCAAATGCGACATGGTGTCCGCTAACAAATGGAGCTAATTCTCCATTCAAAAAGTCAAAAGGTGCGCCTTCCCTTCCGAGCCCTGCCGTGTGCCCAAACAGTGGTTTACCCCCACATATGAGGTATCGGCGTACTCGGGAGAAATTGCTCAACAAATTTTAGGATCCATTTTATCCTATTGCCCATGTGAAAATGAAAAAATTGAGGCGAAAAGAAATTTTTTGTGAAAAAAAAAGCACTTTTTCATTTTTACGGAACAATTTGTGAAGCACCTGAGGGTTTAAAGTGCTCACTAGGCATCTAGATAAGTTCCTTGGGGGGTCCAGTTTCCAAAATGGGGTCACTTGTGGGGGAGCTCCAATGTTTAAGCACACAGGGTCTCTCCAAACGCGACATGGTGTCCGCTAACGATGGAGATAATTTTTCATTCAAAAAGTCAAATGGCGCTCCTTCCCTTCCGAGCCTTACCATGTGCCCAAACAGTGGTTTACCCCCACATGTGAGGTATCGGTGTGCTCAGGAGAAATTGCCAAACAAATTTTAGGATCCATTTTATCCTGTTGTCCATGTGAAAATGAAAAAATTGAGGCTAAAAAAATTTTTTTTGTGAAAAAATAGTACTTTTTCATTTTTACGGATCAATTTGTGAAGCAGCTGGGGGTTTAAAGCGCTCACTATGCATCTAGATAAGTTCCTTGGGGCGTCTAGTTTCCAAAATGGGGTCACTTGTGGGGGAGCTCCAATTTTTAGGCACACGGGGGCTCTCCAAACTTGACATGGTGTCCGCTAAAGAGTGCAGCCAATTTTTCATTCAAAAAGTCAAATGGCGCTCCTTCCCTTCCAAGCCCTGCCGTGTGCCCAAACAGTGGTTTACCCCCACATATGAGGTATCAGCGTACTCAGGACAAATTGGACAACAACTTTCGTGGTTCAGTTTCTCCTTTTACCATTGGGAAAATACAAAAATTGTTGCTGAAAAATCATTTTTGTGACTAAAAAGTTAAATGTTCATTTTTTCCTTCCATGTTGCTTCTGCTGCTGTGAAGCACCTGAAGGGTTAATAAACTTCTTGAATGTGGTTTTGAGCACCTTGAGGGGTGCATTTTTTAGAATGGTGTCACTTTTGGGTATTTTCAGCCATATAGACCTCTCAAACTGACTTCAAATGTGAGGTGGTCCCTAAAAAAAATGGTTTTGTAAATTTCGTTGTAAAAATGAGAAATCGCTGGTCAAATTTTAACCCTTATAACTTCCTAGCAAAAAAAAATTTTGCTTCCAAAATTGTGCTGATGTAAAGTAAACATGTGGGAAATGTTATTTATTAACTATTTTGTGTCACATACCTCTCTGGTTTAACAGAATAAAAATTCAAAATGTGAAAATTGCGAAATTTTCAAAATTTTCGCCAAATTTCCGTTTTTATCACAAATAAACACAGAATTTATTGACCTAAATTTACCACTAACATGAAGCCCAATATGTCACGAAAAAACAATCTCAGAACCGCTAGGATCCATTGAAGCGTTCCTGAGTTATTACCTCATAAAGGGACACTGGTCAGAATTGCAAAAAACGGCAAGGTCTTTAAGGTCAAAATAGGCTGGGTCATGAAGGGGTTAAGGGCGAACTCAGCCAAAGGCAAGAAGGACACCCAATTGTTATGACCTGGTGGTCAGGACAATAATGGATCTGGTGGTTAAGAGCACACGGAATGACCTGATAGTTACTGATAATAAGGACGAGCTCTGGGACGTGGGAACTCTGCTGACCGCAATCCCTAATCCTATCAAACACACTAGAAATAGCCGTGGATTGCGCCTAATGCTCCCTATGCAACTCGGCACAGCTTAAGAAACTAGCTAGCCCTGAAGAAAGAAAAATAAAGCCTACCTTGCCTCAGAGAAATTCCCCAAAGGAAAAGGCAGCCCCCCACATATAATAACTGTGAGTAAAATGAAAATACAAACACAGAGATGAAATAGATTTAACAAAGTGAGGCCCGACTTACTGAACAGACCGAGGATAGGAAAGGTTACTTTGCGGTCAGCACAAAAACCTACAAAAAGACCACACAGAGGGCGCAAAAAGACCCTCCGCACCGACTCACGGTGCGGAGGCGCTCCCTCTGCGTCCCAGAGCTTCCAGCAAGCAAGAAAACAATAAAAATTGCAAGCTGGACAGAAAAATAGCAAACCAAAGAAATACAAGCTGGAACTTAGCTTCTGCTGGGAAGACAGGATACAAGAACGATCCAGGAGTGAACTAAACCAATACTGGAACATTGACAGGTGGCGTGGAGCACAGATCTAAGTGGAGTTAAATAGAGCAGCCAGCTAACGAATTAACCTCGTCACCTGAGGAAGGAAACTCAGAAACACCCACCAGAGGAAGTCCATGGACAGAACCAGCCAAAGTACCATTCATGACCACAGGAGGGAGCCCGACAACAGAATTCACAACAGTACCCCCCCTTGAGGAGGGGTCACCGAACCCTCACCAGAGCCACCAGGCCGACCAGGATGAGCCAAATGAAAGGCACGAACCAGATCGGCAGCATGAACATCAGAGGCAAAAACCCAGGAATTATCTTCCTGACCATAACCCTTCCACTTGACCAGGTACTGGAGTTTCCGTCTCGAAACATGAGAATCCAAAATCTTCTTCACCACATACTCCAACTCCCCCTCAACCAACACCGGGGCAGGAGGATCAACGGATGGAACCACAGGCGCCACGTATCTCCGCAATAACGACCTATGGAACACATTATGGATGGCAAAAGAAGATGGAAGGGCCAAACGAAATGACACAGGATTGATAACCTCAGAAATCTTATACGGACCAATGAAATGAGGCTTAAACTTAGGAGAGGAAACCTTCATAGGAACATAACGAGACGACAACCAAACCAAATCCCCAACACGAAGTCGGGGACCCACACAGCGCCGGCGGTTAGCGAAACGTTGAGCCTTCTCCTGGGACAATGTCAAATTGTCCACCACATGAGTCCAAATCTGCTGCACCCTATCCACCACAGTATCTACACTAGGACAGTCCAAAGACTCAACCTGCCCTGAAGAGAAACGAGGATGGAAACCAGAATTGCAGAAAAACGGCAAAACCAAAGTAGCCAAGCTGGCCCGATTATTAAGGGCGAACTCAGCCAACGTCAAAAAGGACACCCAATCATCCTGATCAGCAGAAACAAAGCATCTCAGATATGTTTCCAAAGTTTGATTAGTTCGTTCGGTTTGGCCATTTGTCTGAGGATGGAAAGCCGAGGAAAAAGACAAATCAATGCCCATCCTTGCACAAAAAGATCGCCAAAACCTCGAAACAAACTGGGAACCTCTGTCAGAAACGATGTTCTCCGGGATACCATGTAAACGAACCACATGCTGGAAAAATAATGGCACCAAATCAGAGGAGGAAGGCAATTTAGACAAAGGTACCAAATGGACCATCTTAGAAAAGCGATCACAAACCACCCAAATGACCGACATCTTTTGAGAGACGGGGAGATCCGAAATAAAATCCATAGAAATATGCGTCCAGGGACTCTTCGGGACTGGCAAGGGCAAAAGCAACCCACTGGCACGAGAACAGCAGGGCTTAGCCCGAGCACAAGTCCCACAGGACTGCACAAAAGAACGCACATCCCGTGACAAAGACGGCCACCAGAAGGATTTAGCCACCAAATCTCTGGTGCCAAAGATTCCAGGATGCCCAGCCAACACTGAACAATGAATCTCAGAGATAACTCTACTAGTCCATCTATCAGGGACAAACAGTTTCTCCGCTGGGCAACGGTCAGGTCTATCAGCCTGAAATTTTTGCAGCACCCACCGCAAATCAGGGGAGATGGCAGACAAAATTACCCCCTCTTTGAGAATACCCGCCGGCTCAGGAACACCCGGAGAGTCAGACACAAAACTCCTTGACAGGGCATCAGCCTTCACATTCTTAGAGCCCGGAAGGTACGAAACCACAAAATCAAAACGGGAGAAAAATAACGACCATCGAGCCTGTCTCGGATTCAACCGTTTGGCAGACTCAAGATAAGTCAAATTCTTCTGATCTGTCAAGACCACCACGCGATGCTTGGCTCCTTCCAGCCAATGACGCAACTCCTCGAATGCCCACTTCATGGCCAACAACTCACGATTACCAACATCATAGTTACGCTCAGCAGGTGAAAACTGTCTTGCGACAAAACAGCCCCTGCTCCAATCTCAGAAGCATCAACCTCAACCTGAAACGGGAGCGAAACATCTGGCTGGCACAACACAGGGGCAGAAGAAAAACGACGCTTCAACTCCTGAAAAGCCAATGGTTTAGCAACAGTAGAAAAATTAGCGATGAAGCACCGATAAAAATTAGCAAAGCCCAGGAACTTTTGCAGGCTCTTCACAGATGTCGGCTGAGTCCAATCGTAAATGGCCTGGACTTTAACAGGGTCCATCTCGATAGTAGAAGGGGAAAAAATGAACCCCAAAAATGAAACCTTCTGAACTCCAAAGAGACACTTTGACCCCTTCACAAACAAGGAATTCGCACGAAGGACCTGGAACACCATTCTAACCTGCTTCACATGAGACTCCCAATCATCCGAAAAGACCAAAATATCATCCAAATACACAATTAGGAATTTATCCAGGTACTCTCGGAAGATGTCATGCATAAAGGACTGAAATACTGATGGAGCATTGGAAAACCCGAATGGCATAACCAAGTACTCAAAATGGCCCTCGGGCGTATTAAATGCTGTTTTCCATTCATCGCCTTGTTTAATACGCACAAGATTATACGCCCCTCGAAGATCTATCTTGGTAAACCAACTAGCCCCTTTAATACGAGCAAACAAATCAGATAGCAACGGCAAAGGATACTGAAATTTGACTGTAATTTTATTAAGAAGGCGGTAATCAATACAAGGTCTCAAAGAACCATCCTTCTTGGCCACAAAAAAGAACCCTGCTCCTAACGGTGATGACGACGGGCGAATATGGCCTTTCTCCAAGGATTCCTTTATATAACTCCGCATAGCGGCGTGTTCTGGCACAGATAAATTGAACAATCGGCCCTTAGGAAACTTACTACCAGAAATCAAATCAATTGCACAATCGCTATCCCTATGAGGAGGTAGGGCACTGGCTTTGGGCTCATCAAATACATCTCGATAATCCGACAAAAACTCTGGAACTTCAGAAGGGGTGGATGACGAAATAGACAAAAATGGAACATCACCATGTACCCCCTGGCAACCCCAGCTTGACACAGACATAGATTTCCAGTCCAATACTGGATTATGAACCTGTAGCCATGGCAACCCCAAAACAACCACATAATGCAGATTATGCAACACCAGAAAGCGGATATCCTCCTGATGTGCAGGAGCCATGCACATGGTCAATTGAGTCCAGTACTGAGGCTTATTCTTGGCCAATGGAATAGGATACTGCAAGGGCTCCAAGAAAAAACCACAGCGCCTGGCAACCTCCAAGTCCATCAAATTCAGGGCAGCGCCTGAATCCACAAATGCCATAACAGAATAGGACGACAAAGAGCAAATCAGAGTAACGGACAAAAGAAATTTAGACTGTACCGTACCAATGGTGGCAGACCTAGCGAACCACTTAGTGCGCTTAGGACAATCGGAGATAGCATGAGTGGAATCACCACAGTAAAAACACAGCCCATTCCGACGTCTGTGTTCTTGCCGTTCAGCTCTGGTCAAAGTCCTATCACATTGCATAGGCTCAGGCCTATGCTCAGAGAATACCGCCAAATGGTGCACAGCTTTGCGCTCACGCAAGCGCCGATCGATCTGAATGGCCAAGGACATAGACTCATTCAGACCAGCAGGCATGGGAAATCCCACCATGACATCCTTAAGGGCTTCAGAAAGACCCTTTCTGAAAATTGCCGCCAGGGCACACTCATTCCACTCAGTAAGCACAGACCACTTTCTAAACTTCTGACAATATACCTCCGCTTCATCCTGACCCTGACACAAAGCCAGCAAGATTTTCTCTGCCTGATCCACTGAATTTGGTTCATCATAAAGCAATCCAAGCGCCAGGAAAAACGCATCTACATCACGCAATGCAGGATCTCCTGGCGCAAGGGAAAATGCCCAGTCTTGAGGGTCGCCACGCAACAAAGAAATAATGATCTTTACTTGTTGAACGGGGTCACCAGAGGAGCGGGGTTTCAAAGCAAGAAACAGTTTACAATTATTTTTGAAATTCAGGAACTTAGATCTATCCCCAGAAAACAAATCAGGAATTGGAATTCTAGGCTCTAACATTGGATTCTGAACCACAAAATCTTGAATGTTTTGTACCCTTGCAGTGAGATGATCCACACAAGAGGACAGACCTTGAATGTCCATATCTACACCTGTGTCCTGAACCACCCAGAGGTTAAGGGGAAAAGAAAGACAAAACACACTGCAGAGAAAAAAAAATGGTCTCTGAACTTCTCTTATCCCTCTATTGGGATGCATTAACACTTTGGGCCAGCTGTACTGTTATGGACCTGGTGGTTTGGCGTACCCGGAACGACCTGATGGTTAAACTAACACAGGACAAGCTCTGGGAAGTGGGAGCTCTGCTGACCGCAACCCCTAATCCTATCACACACACTAGAAATAGCCGTGCAGCGTACCTAACTCTGCCTAGATGCCTCTTCACAGCCTAAGAGCTAACTAGCCCTAGAGATAGAAAATAAAGCCTACCTTGCCTCAGATAAATTCCCCAAAGGAAAAGGCAGCCCCCCACATATATTGACTGTGAGTTAAGATGAAAGTCACAAACACAGAAATGAAACAGGTTTCAGCAAAGGAGGCCAGACTTACTAAACAGACTGAGGATAGGAAAGGTATCTTTGCGGTCAGCACAAAAACTACAAAAAGACCACGCAGAGTGTGCAAAAAGACCCCCGCACCGACTCACGGTGCGGAGGTGCCACTCTGCATCCCAGAGCTTCCAGCTAGCAAGGCAAAATCATGATAGCAAGCTGGACAAGAAAACAATGAACAAATAATTAACTAGCAGGGACTTAGCTTCTGCTGGAGTAGACAGGTCACCAGAAAGATCCAAGAGCGAACTGAACCAGTACAAGAACATTGACAACTGGCATGGAGTAACGATCTGAGTGGAGTTAAATAGAGCAGCCAGCCAAAGAATAAACTAAGTCACCTGTGGAAGGAGCCTCAGAACCAGCAGCTCCACTCACAGCCACCAGAGGGAGTCCATGGACAGAACTCGCCGAAGTACCATTCATGATGACCACAGGAGGGAGTTCGATAAGAGAATTCACAACACATACTACGCAGTGGTGGAGCAGGGAGCGGTAAATTTTGCAAGTGGTAGAGCACTGTTAGAGCTGCGGGGAACACTCTCTCATGGGCGACGGTACTGGCACAGGGCCCCTCATATTATGATGGTGTGACTGACGTTGGGTTTGCACCACCACCGTCAGAGACACTTAATTGTACTATGAGGGACCATGTACCAGTGCCGTCGCCCAAAAGTGGGCACACCCACCTGTCCAGGCAAACGGCACTCGCATCGGTGCTTGCGCCAAGTGGTGACCACGGCCCTGTGGGGGGAGTCAGACCATTTAGGGAGGTAGCAAAATGGCCTATGGTGGACATTCAGCAGCTGCAAATGGAGGAATTGGAGCAGTCAGTAAGAGGAGGCCAAAAGCAAGACATTATTCAGGCAAGCTACGTGTCAGCAGGAGAAGGTGGGGCAAAATAATTGGAAATCCATGATTGGTTCATTTTATTGAAGGTTAGATCATCAACATTTCGGGTAGCGAGACGAGTCCTTTTTTCGGTCAGTATTGAACCAGCAGCACTGAAGATTCTTTCTGATAGCACACTAGCAGCTGGGCAAGCGAGCTCCTGTAATGCATATTCTGCAAATTCAGGCCAGGTGTCTATTTTTGATGCCCAGTAATCAAAGGGGAATGACCTGTGAGGGAGAACATTGATAAGGGAGGAAAAAAAAAACCATACCATTGGTAACCATACTGGACAAATGCTGTCTCCTGTCACTTTGAATCGATGCAGCAGTACCTGTTGTGTCTGTGGTCATTGCAAAATCACTCCACAGCCTGGTCATAAAACCCCCCTGTCCAACGCCACTTTGGATTTGTGCACCTCTAACACCTCTGCCATGTTGCCCCCTACAGCTCGTGTGAGAAACATCACCGCCGATGTGTGCTGGGAATGCCTGAACCAAACGGTCTACAAGAGTTGCTGGTTTGGTAGCCAATATTTGCTCAAGGTTCTCATGTGGCATGATATTTTGTAATTTCCCTTTATATCATGAACCCAGGAGGCAGGCCAACCAGTAATCGTCATCGGTCATCATTTTTATAATGCAGGGGTCCCTTTTTAGGATACGCAAGGCATAATCAGCCATGTGGGCCAATGTTCCAGGTGTCAATTCACTGCTTGTGCTGGGTTGAGGAGCACTTTCTTGCAAATCAACATCACTTGTCTCCCGCAAAAACCCTGTACCTGACCTTTTAATGCCACCAGTTTCTATTGCCCCCTGAGAAGCATCCTCCTCTCATAAATATTCATCCCCATCATCCTCCTCCTCCTCCTCTTCATCCGCCACCTCGTCCAGGAGAGTTCCCTGTCTGACTGTCATCAAGGCTTCCACACTCCTTGGCCGCAGACGCCTGCTCCATAATGTGCATCAAACTTTGCATCAGCAGATGCATTAGTGGGATGCTCAGGCTTATGATGGCGTCATCTGCACTTACCAGCCGTGTGCATTCCTCAAAACACTGAAGGACTTGACAGAGGTCTTGGAGCTTCGACCACTGCACACCAGACAACTCCATATCTGCCATCCAACTGCCTGCCCTTGTATGTGTATCCTCCCACAAATAAATTACAGCACGCCTCTGTTCACACAACCTTAGAAGCATGTGCAGTGTGGAGTTCCACCTTGTTGCAAAGTCGATTATTAGGCGGTGCTGCGGAAGCTTCAGTGATCGCTGATGGTTCAGCATACGGCTGGAGTGTATGGGCGACCGGATGTGCGAGCAAAGTCTTCGCACCTTCAGGAGCAGGGTAGGTAACCTCGGATAATTTTTCAGGAAGCACTGCACCACCAGGTTAAAGGTGTGAGCCAGGCAAGGTATGTGTTTCAGTTCTGAAATGGCTATGGCAGCCATAAAATTCCTTCCGTTATCACTGACTACCTTGCCTGCCTCAAGATGTACACTGCCCAGTCATGACTGAGTTTCTTGCCGCAAGTACTCGGCCAGTACTTCCGCGGTGTGTCTGTTGTCACCTAAACACTTCATTTCCAACACAGCCTGCTGACGCTTAACACTATCTGTTCAATAATATGACACCTCATGTGCAACACTGGCAGCTGCGGATGGAGTGGTCGGGCGACTGCACTCTGTGGATGAGCTTTCGCTTCTGGAGGAGGAGGAGGAGGGTTATCGAATGCCTACTGCCAACTGTTTCTTAGACCGTGGGCTAGGCAGAACTGTCCCACTATGGCTGTCCCCTGTGGACCCTGCATCCACCACATTAACCCAGTGCGCCGAGATGGACACGTAACGTCCCTGGCCATGCCTACTGGTCCATGCATCTGTTATGAGGTGCACCTTTCTACTGACTGATTGCCTGAGTGCATGGACAATGCAGTCTTTGACATGCTGGTGTAGGGCTGGGATGGCTTTTCTCGCAAAGAAGTGTAAACTGGGTAGGTCATAGCGTGGTACTGCATAGGCCATCAGGACTTTGAAAGCTTTGCTTTCAACCAACCGGTAGGGCATCATCTCGAACGAGATTAGTCTAGCAAACCCTGTGTTCAAACCCTGTGTACACGGATGACAGAATGAGTACTTCCTTTTCCTAACGAGAGTCTCTTGTAGGGTGAGCTGGACTGGAGAGCTGCATATGGTGGACCTAGCAGGGGTGGTGGTGGACATGGCAGACAGAGAGGGTTTGTGATGGTATTCTTGATGTTGGCCTATCTAAAGTGTTTCCTACCAAGTACCTTGTGATTCCCTGACTGCTTTGGCCTTGCGACGATACCTCTACATTTGCTGTTGGTGGTGTCCTAACCGGTGGGCTTACAGTGAGGGAAGCAATGTAGCGTTGCTGACTACCTTCATTCTGAGCGGGTGTACCAACGGTACTGGACGTTTGGTAGTTAATCCAGGCTTGCAAGTGCATGCTGGTTAAATGTCTACGCATGCACGTTGTATTTAAATTTTGGACATTCTTCCCTCTGCTAAAGGTCTTTGAGCATTTCTTACAGATAACTTTGCGCTGATCATTCGGATCTTGGTTAAAAATTCCCACACTGCACTCTTCCTACTATTGAATACCTTTTCAGGCATTGCACTCTGTTCTCCTTTCACCGGATGGCCACGCTGTCCTAAAAGTGTTTTTGGTTTTGTCAAACGTTTTTGGCCAGATATGGGCCTGCCAGATGAAAGCTGTTGCAATGTAGATGCCTGCTGCAGATCATCCTCCTCCGCTTCAGAGCTACTGCCAACGGCACCCTTTTCCCCCAATGGCTGCCAATCTGGGTCAACAACTGGATCATCTATCACCTCCTCTTCAATGTCATGGGACGGGGCACCATAGTCTCATCAGGGTCAGATTCTGGCTCAGTACACTGCGAGGGCAATGTAGTGATCTGAGTCAAAGGAACAGCATAGTAATCTGGCTGTGGCTGTGCATCTGTGCACTCCATTTTTCCTGTAATGGGCTTTTTACTATTTCCCTCTCTAACCCAGGCACGGTATGTGTTAAGAGCTCAATGGAGTAAAGTGTAGTGTTGCCTGCCGCATCCTTCACTTTTGCTTTAGGTGAAGGACAAAAGGAAACGACTTGTTCCTGCCTGGGAGCATCCACTGACGACTCGCTGCTTTTATATTTCGAACTTTCTGAAGAGGAGGCGAAAGAGCTAGAGGCTGAGTCAGCAAGGAAAGCCAAAACTGCTCCGGCTTTAAAAGCAGTTTTCCTACTCCCAGATAAGGGAGCCTTTCAGGCCTTGTGTAACCAGATGCTGACGCTGGCTTAACACCTCCAGCCTTAGGTGCTATTTTGCTTTTCCCACTACCACCAGATGCTCCACCTCCACCACCACCATCAGTACCAGCTGGCAACGACTGCTCACGGCCTCTTCCACCAGACATCCTAATTTTTTGGAAAAATCTAACCAAAATAACAACCGTTATATGGTACTGTGAAACAAGGTAGAAGGTGTATATAAACTTCTTGGCAATGTAAATCTCCCTTTTTTGGGGTGGAGACTGCAGCAAAAAACAGGCCCTGTGTATTACACTACACAATGTAAGTGGCAGAACGTGGCTGGCAGATATACAACAAACAGAACTGACGTATAGAAACTTGTTGGCAATTTAAATCTCCCTTTTTTTTTGGGGGGGGGAGACTGCAGCAAAAAACAGGCCCTGTGTATTACACTACACAATGTAAGTGGCAGAACGTGGCTGGCAGATATACAACAAACAGAACTGACGTATAGAAACTTGTTGGCAATTTAAATCTCCCTTTTTTGGGGGGGAGACTGCAGCAAAAAATATTCCCTGTGTATTACACTACACAATGTAAGTGGCAGAACGTGGCTGGAAGATATACGACAAACAGAACTGACATATAGAAACTTGTTGTCAATTTAAATCTCCCTTTTTTGGGGGGGAGACTGCAGCAAAAAACAGGTCCTGTGTATTACACTACACAATGTAAGTGGCAGAACGTGGCTGGCAGACAAGGCCAGCGTTTGGCACAGGCAGACCAGGCAGATGCCTGGGGCCCCCACCTAGAAAGGGGGCTCCCTGCCTCTGCAGCCCCTGTATGAAGTGCCCAGAGGGTGTAGAGCAGTGTCGTCTCTCCCAAACCCCCGTTGAGATCCCCTCAGTGCTGTTATTTACTCATGTGCTCCCAGAGCTCTGTGCTGTTTGCTGTAGGATCAGGTTTCACAGTCACATACAGCAGCCATTGGCTCTGACCACAGTCACTGCTTGTAATCTGAAAGTGCGACCTGCTGAGCCTGTCACTACAGTCTGGATGACACAAGCCAGGAATACTGTCTGCTGAATCAGGGTATTTATTATATAGAAATGAATGAATTCCCATGTGAAACAATAAGGGTAAACCATACACATATAGTACAGGTGTGCATAGGAAACAGCGTTTTGGGTAAATTTTTTTTTTTTGCAGCCAAAGCCTACTCTCTTGGCAGTAAAAACACTGCTTTCAAAACACCCATTTTTTTAGGGTATGTGCAGAGGATCCGGAAATGGCAGCACCTCGGACGCAGCGGACATGTGCTGCGTCCAAAGTGCTGCCATCTTTTGAACACAGGTGATTCCGCGTGTGTTCATTGATCTGTGCGGAATCACCGCGTCCTATACATTGCACGGGTGAGATTTCTCTTGTGGAGACTCGTGTCTACGCCAGATAAATTGGCATGCTGGGGTCTGGACAGACGCGCCGCATGTCCGTCTCCACAGGTGAGGTGCGGGTGTCAGTGCACGCATAGTAGTGATGGAATTTCTTGAAATCCCATCCACTATACTGTAACATCTGGCCGCTGCGGGTTGGACGCTGCACAAGTACACAGCAGCCGACCCGCAGCGTTTACTGATTGCAGGAACACACCCTTAGAGCTTTTGCTGTTTTTTTTACAGTATACATTTTGTCTACAGTACATGTTTAATAAAGTTAGTGTTATTCACAAAAAACGCAGCAAAGAACAACATTGCAACATTTGCAGCATGTTTTAAACTTTTTCATTGCTTTCTACGGGTGAAAAAATTGCTGAAAGTGACACGCTGCAGATTAAAAAAGGCTGCAGTTGTGAAATTCTGTCAGGGGAAATAAAAGGGCGTGCAGGAGATTTCTGAAAATCTCAGTTTTTGCTTGTGCTGTAAAATGCTGTAAACTTCTTATTTGCAGAAGAAAAAGCTGCAAAACTTCTGCATATGAACATGGCCAAAAGCTGCTTTATAAAGTGCCAGCAAAACATAGGAGATTTCTGAAATCTCCTGCATGCGCTTGTTTGTTTTCTGACTGGATTTCAGAACTGTAGCACTTTTTAAATCCCCTCAGCTTTACCTGCAGATTTACTGCAGATTTATCGTGGAACCGCGGTTTTTGTGCAGTTTTCAACAGCGTTTTTACACCTGCGGATTCCTATTATGGAGCAGGTGTAAAACGCTGCGGAATTCGCTCAAAGAATTGACATGCTGCAGAAAATACAACGCAGCGTTTCCGCGCGGTATTTTCCGCAGCATGTGTACTGCGGATTTTGTTTTCCAGACGTTTACATGGTACTGTAAACGCATGGAAAACTGCTGCAGATCCGCAGCAAAATTCGCAACGTGTTCACATAGCCTGAGAAACACGTCACTACTTCTGTAGTTCTCACCCTCCTGGTTTTGGCTTACATATGCTGATGTAAAATACTGACCAAACACTCAACGTGTGAACGGGGCCTTAAACATACTGTAGACAAAACAAACATCCTCACTCCAAAACAAGCTGAAAAAAGTGTGAAGAACACCACAAAACAAGCTGAAAAACATGTGTTTTGAATGCAACATTTTTACTGCTAATAGAAAAGGTTTTGGATACGGAAAAAAATGCTGCATGTGAACATAGTCTTAGTCTGAAACGCTATGTCTATCTGTTGTGTTACATAGGACTGCAGGGGACATCTACTACATTATCTGTTCTCAGAGAGTTAGCACTGTTTTATCTGAAAAGTAAAAAAAAAATTAAGAGGGGGTTGGGGGAAACTCTTTGTCTTGGGCCCCCAATCTTTTCTGACCCTAGCAATGCCCCTGCGTACAGCTAATAGTGGCAGACCTGTTGGCCGATATAAGGCCCCTAAATATGGGGGCCACAGTGCAATGTTATTATTTGGGGCTCCCACTTTACATTTTTGCCTAGGGCCAGACTTTGTCTAAAACCGGCCCTGCTGGCAGATATATCAAAAAATACAAGGGCTGTAGTACAATTTCAATCTCCCTACAATGATCAAAGGACAAGTATGGCAGCAATAAAAAGGACTGCTGCACACAAAAGTGTGGACAAAGAAACAAGAGAACTGTGCATAAAGGAGCAACAGGATTTTTGCTTTTAAAAAAGCAGTTGGTTTGCACACAGAAACATTTCAGTTGTTCAGCCATGTAGTATATTGCACAGCCACGTAGTATATTGCCCAGACACATAGTATATAGCACAGCCCACATAGTATATAGCACAGAGATGTAGTATATAACACATCCCAGGCAGTATCTAACAAAACCCACGTAGTAAATAGTAATGTGGGCACCATATCTCTGTTAAAAAAAGAATTGAAATAAAAAATAGTTATATACTCACCTTCTGTCGGCCCCCTGATCCAGCCAAGGTGTTTATCGATGCTCCTCGCGACGCTCCGATCCCAAGAGTGCATTGCGGTCTCGTGAGATGATGATGTAGCGGTCTTGCGAGACCACAACGTCATCATCTCGCAAGACCACAATGCATGAACCGGTCACCGGAGCATCGCAAGGAGCGGGAAAGGCCTGGGCTGGATCCGGAAGGTAAGTATATAATGATTTTTTTTTTTTAATTATTTTTAACATTAGATCGCGCACCAATGTCGCTGATTGGTCGTGCCGGCTGGGTGCGACCAATCAGCGAAGCGCAATTTAAATCCCGCGGCAATGGCGCTGATTGGTCGCGAGCTGCAGGAAAAGCTACTGCGGAGGCGACAGAAGGTGAGAATATCACGATTTTTTTTATTATTATTTTTAACATTATATCTTTTTACTATTAATGCTGAATAGGCAGGATCAATAGTAAAAAGTTCATCACATAGGGTTAATAGCAGCGTTAACAGACTGCATTACACCGCGTTATGCTGCAGTGTAACGCAGTCGGTTTAATGGACTGCTACAATGCTATTTGGGCGGCGGGCGCTGACGGGGGTATAGAGGAGCACTGACTGCAGGGGAGTAGGCAGCGGCCGGACTGTGCCCGTTGCTCCCAAGAGTGCATTGCGGTCTCACGAGATGATGACGTGCGGTATCGCGAGATTGCTACGTCATCCTCTCGCGAGACCGCAATGCATGGACCCGAGCATCGCCAGCTGAGCGCGACCAATCAGCAAAGCATGATTTAAATCCCACAGCAATGTCGCTGATTGGTCACGCCGGCTGGCCGCGACCAGAGAAGCGGGATTTAAATCCGCGCCAATGTCACTGATTGGTCGCGCCGTTTGGGCGCGAGCAATCAGCTAATTGGGATTTAAGTCCCGCGCCAAAGTCGCTGATTGTTTTTGATTGTCTCTGATTGGTCACGCCCAATCAGCTTAGCGGGTTTTAAATTATATATAGCGTGTATGTGTACCCAATTATCCCCCCTCTTCAAAGACTTGGCATTGCTCCCTTTGTTATTGTGGTTCGATCATTTCTTGTGACTTGTAGATTTTTTCACTCTTTCTATATGTTTATTAATCTGATGTGATATATTGTTATATATGTAATAAAGTATTTTCAATATGTCTGCATTTTATTTTTATTGGATTTTACATTTTTGGTCTACGTGCATTTATTTATAATATTATGACAGCATGCTATAGCTTGGTGCTGTAGTAACTAGTGATGAGCGAACATGCTCGCCACTAAACGGTACTCACCCGTGAATCACTGTGCTCGGTGTGCTCGGCAAGCACCAACCATTTCCGTGATTACTTGGCGAGGACTCGGGTCCCCACCCTGCATTTTTGGCAGCTTTAGAGACCCAATCAACTTGCAGGGATTGTCTGCCAAGCACTGTAACACTGCAGCCATCTTTGATGTGGTATTGCAGTGTTCAGCTGGCCTCACAGCATCATCAGGGGTATAAGAGACCGGACACCGCCCTGCTTGCCGCATTCTGCTCCGGAGTCAGCTAGTGTAAGGAGATCTGCTGCTGAGATTTAGGAGGAATTATGAGGAAACCAATATGGCTAAATGGAGCTGTAAGGGGCGCAATAAGTGATAAAAAGAAAGCATTTAGAGAATTAAAGGAAGTAGGTAGTGAGGAGGCATTAAATAAATAAATACAAAAAATTTAATAAATTCTGTAAAAAGCAAATCAAGGCAGCAAAGATTGAGACAGAGAGACTCATTGCCAGAGAGAGTAAAAATAATCCTAAAATATTCTTTAACTACATAAATAGTAAGAAACTAAAAAATGATAGTGTTGGCCCCCTTAAAAATAGTCTGGGTGAAATGGTGGATGAGGATGAGGAAAAAGCCAATATGCTAAATGACTTTTTTTCATCAGTATTTACACAAGAAAATCCCATGGCAGACAAAATGACTAGTGATAAAAATTCCCAATTAAATGTCACCGGCTTAACCTAGCACTAAAATTGACAAATCCCCGGGCCCGGATGGGATACACCCTCGAGTACTGCAGGAATTAAGTACAGTTATTGATAGACCATTATTTTTAATCTTTAGAGACTCCATAATAACAGGGTCTGTACCACAGGACTGGCGTATAGCAAATGTGGTGCCAATATTCAAAAAGGGGACAAAAACTGAACTCGGAAATTATCGGCCAGTAAGCTTAACCTCTACTGTGGGTAAAATCCTGGAGGGCATTCTAAGGGATGCTATACTGGAGTATCTAAAGAGGAATAACCTCATGTTATCAGCAGTATCAGCACGGGTTTACTAGGGACCGTTCATGTCAGACTAATTTGATCAGTTTCTATGAAGAGGTAAGTTTTTGGATTGGACCACGGGAACCCAGTGGATGTAGTGTATTTGGACTTTTCAAAAGCATTTGATACGGTGCCACACAAAAGGTTGATACATAACATAGTAACATAGTAACATAGTTAGTAAGGCCGAAAAAAGACATTTGTCCATCCAGTTCAGCCTATATTCCATCATAATAAATCCCCAGATCTACGTCCTTCTACAGAACCTAATTGTATGATACAATATTGTTCTGCTCCAGGAAGACATCCAGGCCTCTCTTGAACCCCTCGACTGAGTTCGCCATCACCACCTCCTCAGGCAAGCAATTCCAGATTCTCACTGCCCTAACAGTAAAGAATCCTCTTCTATGTTGGTGGAAAAACCTTCTCTCCTCCAGACGCAAAGAATGCCCCCTTGTGCCCGTCACCTTCCTTGGTATAAACAGATCCTCAGCGAGATATTTGTATTGTCCCCTTATATACTTATACATGGTTATTAGATCGCCCCTCAGTCGTCTTTTTTCTAGACTAAATAATCCTAATTTCGCTAATCTATCTGGGTATTGTAGTTCTCCCATCCCCTTTATTAATTCTGTTGCCCTCCTTTGTACTCTCTCTAGTTCCATTATATCCTTCCTGAGCACCGGTGCCCAAAATAAAATGAGAGTAATGGGGATAGGGGAAAATATGTGTAAGTGGGTTGAGAGCTGGCTCAGGGATAGGAAACAAAGGGTGGTTATTAATGGAGCACACTCGGACTGGGTCGCGGTTAGCAGTGGGGTGCCACAGGGGTCAGTATTGGGCCCTCTTCTTTTTAACATATTTATTAATGACCTTGTAGGGGGCATTCAGAGTAGAATTTCAATATTTGCAGATGACACTAAACTCTGCAGGGTAATTAACACAGAGGAGGACAATTTTATATTACAGGATGATTTATGTAAACTAGAAGCTTGGGCTGATAAATGGAAAATGAGCTTTCATGGGGATAAATGTAAGGTCATGCACTTGGGTAGAAGTAATAAGATGTATAATTATGTGCTTAATTCTAAAACTCTGGACAAAACCATCAATGAAAAAGACCTGGGTGTATGGGTAGATGACAAACTCATATTCAGTGGCCAGTGTCAGGCAGCTGCTACAAAGGCAAATAAAATAATGGGATGCATTAAAAGAGGCATAGATGCTCATGAGGAGAACATAATTTTACCTCTATACAAGTCACTAGTTCGACCACACTTAGAATAATGTGCACAGTTAAAATGTGCAGAGTTAGACCGCACATGGAGTACTGTGTCCAGTTTTGGGCACCGGTGCTCAGGAAGGATATAATGGAACTAGAGAGAGTACAAAGGAGGGCAACAAAATTAATAAAGGGGATGGGAGAACTACAATACCCAGATAGATTAGCGAAATTAGGATTATTTAGTCTAGAAAAAAGACGACTGAGGGGCGATCTAATAACCATGTATAAGTATATAAGGGGACAATACAAATATCTCGCTGAGGATCTGTTTATACCAAGGAAGGTGACGGGCACAAGGGGGCATTCTTTGCGTCTGGAGGAGAGAAGGTTTTTCCACCAACATAGAAGAGGATTCTTTACTGTTAGGGCAGTGAGAATCTGGAATTGCTTGCCTGAGGAGGTGGTGATGGCGAACTCAGTCGAGGGGTTCAAGAGAGGCCTGGATGTCTTCCTGGAGCAGAACAATATTGTATCATACAATTATTAGGTTCTGTAGAAGGACGTAGATCTGGGTATTTATTATGATGGAATATAGGCTGAACTGGATGGACAAATGTCTTTTTTCGGCCTTACTAACTATGTTACTATGTTACTATGTTAGTTCTGGTCTCCGGTGTATAAGAAAGACATAGCTGAACTAGAGCGAGTGCAGAGAAGAGCGACCAAGGTTATTAGAGGACTGGGGGGTCTGCAATACCAAGATAGGTTATTACACTTGGGGCTATTTAGTTTGGAAAAACGAAGACTAAGGGGTGATCTTATTTTAATGTATAAATATATGAGGGGACAGTACAAAGAACTTTCTGATGATCTTTTTAATCATAGACCTGAAACAGAGACAAGGGGGCATCCTCTGCGTTTGGAGGAAAAAAGGTCTAAGCATAATAACAGACGTGGATTCTTTACTGTAAGAGCAGTGAGACTATGGAAATCTCTGCCTTATGATGTTGTAATGAGTGATTCATTACTTAAGTTTAAGAGGGGACTGGATACCTTTCTGGAAAAGTATAATGTTACAGGGTATATACACTAGATTCCTTGATAGGGCGTTGATCCAGGGAACTAGTCTGATTGCCGTATGTGGAGTCGGGAAGGAATTTTTTTCCCCAATGTGGAGCTTACTCTTTGCCACATGGTTTTTTTTTTTGCCTTCCTCTGGATCAACATGTTAGGGCATGTTAGGTTAGGCTATGGGTTGAACTAGATGGACTTATATTCTTCCTTCGACCTTAATAACTACCTAACTATGTAACTATGAGATAGGGTCAGAATCGTTCTTTTAATAGTTAGTGTGGGTCTGCTAGTATTCAGTCCACAAATCCTGATAAACCAACTGTTAGGACTGGCTGAACGCACCAAGTTTAAGATGTTATGGTAATAGGTGCGTTCGCAGTCCGAGGTCCACCGTGCAGGTGAAAGCCCTGCTGCTAGTAGAGACGGACGATATGGCGGTACAAAGTGAATACACACATGGGTTAACTTCAACCTGTATGAAGGAAGCGAGCCCTGTTGCGTCACAGGGCTGCGGTACTGCACCAAGAGCGCAAGCAAGGAGTCTCAGAACTCCATCCCAAGACTCAGGATTTGAGTTCATAAAGACCTCATGCGTTCGACACCGCTACTGGGGTGTCAGAGAGACAGAAATAATAATACTTAGGAAGCAAGAGAGTGCATGCGGTGCCGCACTGGCAGACGCCACTAACCACCCAGGCTTGGGTCAGGAAAGCGTAGAGAAAGCGCACGGCGCCGCACTGGCGGTCACAGCAATTAGACGTAATGTGTGTAACGTGCTGATGGCTGAGTCGGGCGCAATCATCCACCTCCCGTGAGCAGTCATACAATAGCGAGGGGATTTTAAAGAACGACTTTCACTCACAATACACACACTTTTACAAAAGTCAATGTGGCCATGCGAGCCTTAAATAGTTGCAGCACGTTTAGGACCTTCAGAGAAGGACCAATGGAGTTGCTGCAGTACCTGAGCATGTGACCCCAGATCTCCACTGAGAGATCTTGCCCTGGGCATGCTCAGAGTGCAAAACAGGACTTAGTCCTAGCACCTACAAGGACCTTCCAAGAAGGACCAATGACCTAGCTGCAGTATCTGATCATGTGACCCTCGATCTCCACTGAGAGATCTTACTCTGGGCATGCTCAGAACGTGAAAAGCAGGACTTAGTCCCAGAAGCGTCTGCTCGCCACTGCCCAGCACTAACTTCAAAGGCAGAAGCAGGAAATGCAGCAGTAACTCTTAGCACAGAGTCAGACTGAGCGAGACGCTGGTATCAACGTCTCCGCTGAGCAGGTTCCACTGTGGCCGGAGAAGAATGGGAGTTCGCAGCGGAGATGGCACGAGATTCCCCCTGTGCAGAGTCAGGAACTCGACCCCTAACACCAACAGTCCTTTTTAGGGCTAATTCAGGGGAACATAGATTGCAGCACTAGGTAGGCAGGGGAGTCTATGTTCACATATTCACATCAGTGCAAGGCCTGCAGGTACATAGATCTCACAGCATACGCAAACGTCAAAAAGCTCCATTACTGTCTGCTGCTGCTTATTTTATATATACCTAGCTGCAGTTATCCGTGGCAATTTTTTTTTTTAGCTTATACCTGCTCATTTTATTATAGAGCAATCCATAGCCCCCTATTTTCTACATTTATTTGCTTGGTCACGCTACAGACTACAGCCAGGTCATTGCAATACAAGAGCGTGCAAATCTAACAATTTAAAAATTTGTTTTTTGTCCCAGGCATCAGATGTGAGTGCGCCAAAAAATCTGTCCTTTTTTGGTACTATCTAATATTTTGTAGTGTCTTACAACATTTTTGGACACCATTTTGCTGCCACAAAAATCTGTAGCTGGCGTATCACTGTCAATTGTATATGCATCAGATATCATTGAGCTAAATATCTTAAAATTTTAGTACTCCAATTTTTTTTTGTGTCATAGCCAACTTATTGACACAATTTTTGTGTGCTCAAAAAATAAAGGCCACATTTTGATCAGTCTGTGTTAGGTCTCGAGTTCCCGCTTCTGCACAGGGGGAATCTCGAGCCATCTCCGCTGTGGTCTCCCATTCTTATCCAGCCGCAGTGGAGTCTGCTCAGCAGGGACGTACTGTACAGAGAGTTACTGCTGCTTCTTCAGCTTCTGCCATTAAAGCCAGTGCTGGTCAGCAGCGAGCGGACTTCTCTGAGACTAAGTCCTTGTCTGCACACACTGAGTATGCCCAGGGCAAGATCTCCCGTTGGAGATCGAGGGTCATGTGCTCAGACTCTGCAGCACATTCCATTGGTCCTCTTGGCAGGTCTTGGAAGGGCAAAGTTTCTGTGGCCACTTCCTGTGCTGCAACTATATAAACTGCGCATGACCGCACGGCCATTTGCCATGTACATTTGCATACGTGTGTTTGTTGTGAGTGCAAGTCGTCCTTGGATACCCCTTCTCTATTGAATGTCTGTTCGCGGAAGGTGTATGGTTGCTATCTAGCGCCCGACTTATCCTACAGCACGAGTCACACATTACAGCGTCCAGTTGCTGTGACCGCCAGTACGGCGCCGTGCACTTCCTCTGTGCTTTCCTTACCCAAGCCTGGGTGGTTAGTGGCGTTCGTCAGTGCAGCACCGCATGCACTCTTGTGCCTTAATATTGTTATTTGGCTTCCTTACACACCCAGTTGCAGTGTTGTGCCAGCAAGGGTCTAATCGGACTTCAATCCTAGTTGGGGTTGAGTTCGCTGACTACTTGCTCGCGCTCTATGTGCGGTACCGCGATCCTGTGATGCAACAGGATTGCTTCCTTCACGCTGGGTGAAGTTTAACCCACGTGTGTATACTTATGAGTACCGCCATATAGTCCATCATTACTTGGCAGCAGGTTCCATCTCTGCACGGTGGACCCCGGGCTGCGAACGCACCATACTCTATCTCTCTTATTATTTGGTGCGTTCCGCTAGCCCTAACATTACACTAGCGCCAGGGTCTGGCTAGTAATGACGGACAAACAGCAATCCTTGCGGTATATCCAGCAGCTGGAGGGTAGGTTGGCGGCTCTTGAGAGCGCAACCTCAGCTGTGGATGTTACCACAGTTGCTGTACAGGCTGCTAGCGTGGCTGCAGCAACCCTGTCCATTGCCACCCCTGCTCCGACATTTTCTTGCCTCCCGCTGCCAGAAAAATTTTCTGGTGATAGCAAATTTTGTAGGGGATTTGTGAGTCAGTGCTCTATTCATCTCGAGCTCCTGGCTGCACGTTTTCCCACAGAGCGGGCTAAGGTGTGATTTAATGTCTCTCTTGTCGGACAGGGCGTTGGAATGGGCTACGCCGCTGTGGGAGCGTGGCGATCATGTGGTGCAGAGTGCTCCGCTGTTTCTGAGCACTCTGAAACAGGTCTTTTTAGGACCTCAAGTCACCCATTATACTGCGCTCCAACTGCTGGCATTAACTCAGGGTGAGTCCTTGGTCAGTCATTTTGCCGTCCAATTCCGCACTTTAGCTTCTGAGCTGGATTGGTCGGATAAAGCTCTTATCCCCATATTTTGGAGGGGCCTGGCTGTCCACGTTAAGGACGCTCTGGCCACTAGGGAGATTCCTGCCACACTGGAGGAGTTAATAACTGTCTCCACTCGAATTGACCTCCGTTTTAACGAGCGGAGGTTAGAGCGAGCCCAGTGTAGGCAGAGGTTTTGGCTGGCTCCTACCTTCGCCAAACCTCTGGAATCTCCGCTCCTGGTTCCTGAGTCACATGAGGCCAGGGAAGTGTCACAAGCGGGATCTAAGTCCCGGACCGCTTGTGCACTCAAGGTCTGTCATGTTTGCCAGCAGTCAGGACATCTAGCCACCAGATGTTCTCAGCGGTCGAGGAAACGTCAGCGTCTAGTGGTAGTAGGTGGAGGTACACTAGACACGGCGACGTTTGCCTCTAAATTGTCCTTTAAGGGGACAATTACTATAGGCTCATTACATAGTTAGTAAGGCCGAAAAAAGACATTTGTCCATCCAGTTCAGCCTATATTCCATCATAATAAATACCCAGATCTACGTCCTTCTACAGAACCTAATAATTGTATGATACAATATTGTTCTGCTCCAGGAAGACATCCAGGCCTCTCTTGAACCCCTCGACTGAGTTCGCCATCACCACCTCCTCAGGCAAGCAATTCCAGATTCTCACTGCCCTAACAGTAAAGAATCCTCTTCTATGTTGGTGGAAAAACCTTCTCTCCTCCAGACGCAAAGAATGCCCCCTTGTGCCCGTCACCTTCCTTGGTATAAACAGATCCTCAGCGAGATATTTGTATTGTCCCCTTATATACTTATACATGGTTATTAGATCGCCCCTCAGTCGTCTTTTTTCTAGACTAAATAATCCTAATTTCGCTAATCTATCTGGGTATTGTAGTTCTCCCATCCCCTTTATTAATTTTGTTGCCCTCCTTTGTACTCTCTCTAGTTCCATTATATCCTTCCTGAGCACCGGTGCCCAAAACTGGACACAGTACTCCATGTGCGGTCTAACTAGGGATTTGTACAGAGGCAGTATAATGCTCTCATCATGTGTATCCAGACCTCTTTTAATGCACCCCATGATCCTGTTTGCCTTGGCAGCTGCTGCCTGGCACTGGCTGCTCCAGGTAAGTTTATCATTAACTAGGATCCCCAAGTCCTTCTCCCTGTCAGATTTACCCAGTGGTTTCCCGTTCAGTGTGTAATGGTGATATTGATTCCCTCTTCCCATGTGTATAACCTTACATTTATCATTGTTAAACCTCATCTGCCACCTTTCAGCCCAAGTTTCCAACTTATCCAGATCCATCTGTAGCAGAATACTATCTTCTCTTGTATTAACTGCTTTACATAGTTTTGTATCATCTGCAAATATCGATATTTTACTGTGTAAACCTTCTACCAGATCATTAATGAATATGTTGAAGAGAACAGGTCCCAATACTGACCCCTGCGGTACCCCACTGGTCACAGCGACCCAGTTAGAGACTATACCATTTATAACCACCCTCTGCTTTCTATCACTAAGCCAGTTACTAACCCATTTACACACATTTTCCCCCAGACCAAGCATTCTCATTTTGTGTACCAACCTCTTGTGCGGCACGGTATCAAACGCTTTGGAAAAATCGAGATATACCACGTCCAATGACTCACCGTGGTCCAGTCTATAGCTTACCTCTTCATAAAAACTGATTAGATTGGTTTGACAGGAGCGATTTCTCATAAACCCATGCTGATATGGAGTTAAACAGTTATTCTCATTGAGATAATCCAGAATAACATCCCTCAGAAACCCTTCAAATATTTTACCAACAATAGAGGTTAGACTTACTGGCCTATAATTTCCAGGTTCACTTTTAGAGCCCTTTTTGAATATTGGCACCACATTTGCTATGCGCCAATCCTGCGGAACAGACCCTGTCTCTATAGAGTCCCTAAAAATAAGAAATAATGGTTTATCTATTACATTACTTAGTTCTCTTAGTACTCGTGGGTGTATGCCATCCGGACCCGGAGATTTACAGTGGGGCAAAAAAGTATTTAGTCAGTCAGCAATAGTGCAAGTTCCACCACTTAAAAAGATGAGAGGCGTCTGTAATTTACATCATAGGTAGACCTCAAATATGGGAGACAAACTGAGTAAAAAAAATCCAGAAAATCACATTGTCTGTTTTTTTAACATTTTATTTGCATATTATGGTGGAAAATAAGTATTTGGTCAGAAACAAACAATCAAGATTTCTGGCTCTCACAGACCTGTAACTTCTTCTTTAAGAGTCTCCTCTTTCCTCCACTCATTACCTGTAGTAATGGCACCTGTTTAAACTTGTTATCAGTATAAAAAGACACCTGTGCACACCCTCAAACAGTCTGACTCCAAACTCCACTATGGTGAAGACCAAAGAGCTGTCAAAGGACACCAGAAACAAAATTGTAGCCCTGCACCAGGCTGGGAAGACTGAATCTGCAATAGCCAACCAGCTTGGAGTGAAGAAATCAACAGTGGGAGCAATAATTAGAAAATGGAAGACATACAAGACCACTGATAATCTCCCTCGATCTGGGGCTCCATGCAAAATCCCACCCCGTGGGGTCAGAATGATCACAAGAACGGTGAGCAAAAATCCCAGAACCACGCGGGGGGACCTAGTGAATGAACTGCAGAGAGCTGGGACCAATGTAACAAGGCCTACCATAAGTAACACACTACGCCACCATGGACTCAGATCCTGCAGTGCCAGACATGTCCCACTGCTTAAGCCAGTACATGGCCGGGCCCGTCTGAAGTGTGCTAGAGAGCATTTGGATGATCCAGATGAGTTTTGGGAGAATGTCCTATGGTCTGATGAAACCAAACTGGAACTGTTTGGTAGAAACACAACTTGTCGTGTTTGGAGGAAAAAGAATACTGAGTTGCATCCATCAAACACCATACCTACTGTAAAGCATGGTGGTGGAAACATCATGCTTTGGGGCTGTTTCTCTGCAAAGGGGCCAGGACGACTGATCCGCGTACATGAAAGAATGAATGGGGCCATGTATCGTGAGATTTTGAGTGCAAACCTCCTTCCATCAGCAAGGGCATTGAAGATGAAACGTGGCTGGGTCTTTCAACATGACAATGATCCAAAGCACACCGCCAGGGCAACGAAGGAGTGGCTTCATAAGAAGCATTTCAAGGTCCTGGAGTGGCCTAGCCAGTCTCCAGATCTCAACCCTATAGAAAACCTTTGGAGGGAGTTGAAAGTCCGTGTTGCCAAGCGAAAAGCCAAAAACATCACTGCTCTAGAGGAGATCTGCATGGAGGAATGGGCCAACATACCAACAACAGTGTGTGGCAACCTTGTGAAGACTTATAGAAAACGTTTGACCTCTGTCATTGCCAACAAAGGATATATTACAAAGTATTGAGATGAAATTTTGTTTCTGACCAAATACTTATTTTCCACCATAATATGCAAATAAAATGTTAAAAAAACAGACAATGTGATTTTCTGGATTTTTTTTTCTCAGTTTGTCTCCCATAGTTAAGGTCTACCTATGATGTAAATTACAGACGCCTCTCATCTTTTTAAGTGGTGGAACTTGCACTATTGCTGACTGACTAAATACTTTTTTGCCCCACTGTATCTATTTTAATCTTATTTAGCCGGTATCGCACCTCTTCTTGGGTTAGATTGGTGACCCTTAATATAGGGTTTTCATTGTTTCTTGGGATTTCACCTAGCATTTCATTTTCCACCGTGAATACCGTGGAGAAGAAGGTGTTTAATATGTTAGCTTTTTCCTCGTCATCTACAACCATTCTTTCCTCACTATTTTTTAAGGGGCCTACATTTTCAGTTTTTATTCTTTTACTATTGATATAGTTGAAGAACAGTTTGGGATTAGTTTTACTCTCCTTAGCAATGTGCTTCTCTGTTTCCTTTTTGGCAGCTTTAATTAGTTTTTTAGATAAAGTATTTTTCTCCCTATAGTTTTTTAGAGCTTCAATGGTGCCATCCTGCTTTAGTAGTGCAAATGCTTTCTTTTTACTGTTAATTGCCTGTCTTACTTCTTTGTTTAGCCACATTGGGTTTTTCCTATTTCTAGTCCTTTTATTCCCACAAGGTATAAACCGCTTACACTGCCTATTTAGGATGTTCTTAAACATTTCCCATTTATTATCTGTATTCTCATTTCTGAGGATATTGTCCCAGTCTACCAGATTAAGGGCATCTCTAAGCTGTTCAAACTTTGCCTTCCTAAAGTTCAATGTTTTTGTGACTCCCTGACAAGTCCCCCTAGTGAAAGACAGGTGAAACTGCACAATATTGTGGTCGCTATTTCCTAAATGCCCAACCACCTGCAGATTTGTTATTCTGTCAGGTCTATTAGATAGTATTAGGTCTAAAAGTGCTGCTCCTCTGGTTGGATTCTGCACCAATTGTGAAAGATAATTTTTCTTGGTTATTAGCAGAAACCTGTTGCCTTTATGGGTTTCACAGGTTTCTGTTTCCCAGTTAATATCCGGGTAGTTAAAGTCCCCCATAACCAGGACCTGATTATGGGTTGCAGCTTCATCTATCTGCTTTAGAAGTAGACTTTCCATGCTTTCTGTTATATTTGGGGGTTTGTAACAGACCCCAATGAGAATTTTGTTACCATTTTTCCCTCCATGAATTTCAACCCATATGGACTCGACATCCTCATTCCCTTCGCTAATATCCTCCCTTAAAGTGGACTTTAGACAAGACTTTACATAGAGACAAACCCCTCCTCCTCTACGATTTTTACGATCCTTTCTAAACAGACTGTAACCCTGTAAGTTAACTGCCCAGTCATAGCTTTCATCTAACCATGTCTCGGTTATTCCCACTATGTCAAAGTTACCTGTAGATATTTCTGCTTCTAGTTCTTCCATCTTGTTTGTCAGGCTTCTGGCGTTTGCGAGCATGCAGTTTAGAGGATTTTGTTTTGTTCCAATCTCCTCACTGTGGATTGTTTTAGAAATGTTCTTACCTCCCTTCTGAGTATGTTTTCCTGGGTCGTCTTTGTTCGAGTCTAATGTTTTTCTTCCCGTCCCCTCTTCTTCTAGTTTAACGCCCTCCTGATGAGTGTAGCGAGTCTTCTGGCGAATGTGTGTTTCCCAGGTTTGTTGAGGTGTAGTCCGTCTCTGGCGAGGAGTCCATCATACCAGTAATTCACACCGTGGTCCAGGAATCCAAATCCTTGTTGTCTGCACCATCGTCTTAGCCAGTTGTTTGCATCAAGGATCCTGTTCCATCTCCTGGTGCCATGCCCGTCTACTGGAAGGATAGAAGAAAAAACTACCTGTGCATCCAGTTCCTTTACTTTCTTCCCCAACTCTTCAAAGTCCTTGCAGATTGTCGGTAGGTCCTTCCTTGCCGTGTCATTGGTGCCAACATGTATCAGAAGAAATGGGTGGACGTCCTTGGAGCTGAAGAGCTTTGGTATCCTATCGGTCACATCCTTGATCATCGCACCTGGAAGGCAGCATACTTCTCTTGCAGTTATGTCCGGTCTGCAGATGGCTGCTTCGGTGCCTCTCAGTAGTGAGTCTCCCACCACCACCACTCTTCGTTGCTTCTTGGCTGTACTTTTTGCTGTCACTTGTTGCTGTGTGCCCTATTCTTTTTTGCTTGCTGGTATTGCTTCATTCTTAGGTGTGCCATCTTCATCCTCTACAAAGATTTGATATCGGTTCTTCAGTTGTGTGGTTGGTGATTTCTCCATGGTCTTCTTGCTTCTTTTGGTCACATGCTTCCACTCATCTGCTTTTGGAGGTTCTCTGACACTTTTTGCACCTTCTGTGACCAGTAGAGATGCTTCTGTTCTGTCTAGAAAGTCTTCATTCTCTTTGATGAGTTTCAAAGTTGCTATTCTTTCTTCCAGACCCCGCACCTTTTCTTCTAAAAGGGCCACTAGTCTACACTTCTGACAGGTGAAATTGGATTCTTCTTCTGGTCGATCTGTGAACATGTAGCACATGCTGCAGCTCACCATGTAGGTTGTCACATCTGCCATGTTGCTCCTAGATCCTGCTGACTTGCTGTGTGTTTTCCTTCTTGTGTAATCTACTCAGCCAAGCTCTCTTGCAATAATGTCCTACAGGCAAAAATTCGTAAGGCGCGCGGTTTGGTGATGCTTTCGAAGCAGCTGGTCCCGGCTGTACCCAACGATCTTCTAGCTTAGGGAGACTTCGCTTCTCCCAGAAGGCACCTGGAATATGCAAATTAGCCTCCTGAAGCTTGAATCCCTGGTTTGGTGATGCTTTCGAAGCAGCTGGTCCCGGCTGTACCCAACGATCTTCTAGCTTAGGGAGACTTCGCTTCTCCCAGAAGGCACCTGGAATATGCAAATTAGCCTCCTGAAGCTTGAATCCCTGGTTTGGTGATGCTTTCGAAGCAGCTGGTCCCGGCTGTACCCAACGATCTTCTAGCTTAGGGAGACTTCGCTTCTCCCAGAAGGCACCTGGAATATGCAAATTAGCCTCCTGAAGCTTGAATCCCTGGTTTGGTGATGCTTTCGAAGCAGCTGGTCCCGGCTGTACCCAACGATCTTCTAGCTTAGGGAGACTTCGCTTCTCCCAGAAGGCACCTGGAATATGCAAATTAGCCTCCTGAAGCTTGAATCCCTGGTTTGGTGATGCTTTCGAAGCAGCTGGTCCCGGCTGTACCCAACGATCTTCTAGCTTAGGGAGACTTCGCTTCTCCCAGAAGGCACCTGGAATATGCAAATTAGCCTCCTGAAGCTTGAATCCCTGGTTTGGTGATGCTTTCGAAGCAGCTGGTCCCGGCTGTACCCAACGATCTTCTAGCTTAGGGAGACTTCGCTTCTCCCAGAAGGCACCTGGAATATGCAAATTAGCCTCCTGAAGCTTGAATCCCTGGTTTGGTGATGCTTTCGAAGCAGCTGGTCCCGGCTGTACCCAACGATCTTCTAGCTTAGGGAGACTTCGCTTCTCCCAGAAGGCACCTGGAATATGCAAATTAGCCTCCTGAAGCTTGAATCCCTGGTTTGGTGATGCTTTCGAAGCAGCTGGTCCCGGCTGTACCCAACGATCTTCTAGCTTAGGGAGACTTCGCTTCTCCCAGAAGGCACCTGGAATATGCAAATTAGCCTCCTGAAGCTTGAATCCCTGGTTTGGTGATGCTTTCGAAGCAGCTGGTCCCGGCTGTACCCAACGATCTTCTAGCTTAGGGAGACTTCGCTTCTCCCAGAAGGCACCTGGAATATGCAAATTAGCCTCCTGAAGCTTGAATCCCTGGTTTGGTGATGCTTTCGAAGCAGCTGGTCCCGGCTGTACCCAACGATCTTCTAGCTTAGGGAGACTTCGCTTCTCCCAGAAGGCACCTGGAATATGCAAATTAGCCTCCTGAAGCTTGAATCCCTGGTTTGGTGATGCTTTCGAAGCAGCTGGTCCCGGCTGTACCCAACGATCTTCTAGCTTAGGGAGACTTCGCTTCTCCCAGAAGGCACCTGGAATATGCAAATTAGCCTCCTGAAGCTTGAATCCCTGGTTTGGTGATGCTTTCGAAGCAGCTGGTCCCGGCTGTACCCAACGATCTTCTAGCTTAGGGAGACTTCGCTTCTCCCAGAAGGCACCTGGAATATGCAAATTAGCCTCCTGAAGCTTGAATCCCTGGTTTGGTGATGCTTTCGAAGCAGCTGGTCCCGGCTGTACCCAACGATCTTCTAGCTTAGGGAGACTTCGCTTCTCCCAGAAGGCACCTGGAATATGCAAATTAGCCTCCTGAAGCTTGAATCCCTGGTTTGGTGATGCTTTCGAAGCAGCTGGTCCCGGCTGTACCCAACGATCTTCTAGCTTAGGGAGACTTCGCTTCTCCCAGAAGGCACCTGGAATATGCAAATTAGCCTCCTGAAGCTTGAATCCCTGGTTTGGTGATGCTTTCGAAGCAGCTGGTCCCGGCTGTACCCAACGATCTTCTAGCTTAGGGAGACTTCGCTTCTCCCAGAAGGCACCTGGAATATGCAAATTAGCCTCCTGAAGCTTGAATCCCTGGTTTGGTGATGCTTTCGAAGCAGCTGGTCCCGGCTGTACCCAACGATCTTCTAGCTTAGGGAGACTTCGCTTCTCCCAGAAGGCACCTGGAATATGCAAATTAGCCTCCTGAAGCTTGAATCCCTGGTTTGGTGATGCTTTCGAAGCAGCTGGTCCCGGCTGTACCCAACGATCTTCTAGCTTAGGGAGACTTCGCTTCTCCCAGAAGGCACCTGGAATATGCAAATTAGCCTCCTGAAGCTTGAATCCCTGGTTTGGTGATGCTTTCGAAGCAGCTGGTCCCGGCTGTACCCAACGATCTTCTAGCTTAGGGAGACTTCGCTTCTCCCAGAAGGCACCTGGAATATGCAAATTAGCCTCCTGAAGCTTGAATCCCTGGTTTGGTGATGCTTTCGAAGCAGCTGGTCCCGGCTGTACCCAACGATCTTCTAGCTTAGGGAGACTTCGCTTCTCCCAGAAGGCACCTGGAATATGCAAATTAGCCTCCTGAAGCTTGAATCCCTGGTTTGGTGATGCTTTCGAAGCAGCTGGTCCCGGCTGTACCCAACGATCTTCTAGCTTAGGGAGACTTCGCTTCTCCCAGAAGGCACCTGGAATATGCAAATTAGCCTCCTGAAGCTTGAATCCCTGGTTTGGTGATGCTTTCGAAGCAGCTGGTCCCGGCTGTACCCAACGATCTTCTAGCTTAGGGAGACTTCGCTTCTCCCAGAAGGCACCTGGAATATGCAAATTAGCCTCCTGAAGCTTGAATCCCTGGTTTGGTGATGCTTTCGAAGCAGCTGGTCCCGGCTGTACCCAACGATCTTCTAGCTTAGGGAGACTTCGCTTCTCCCAGAAGGCACCTGGAATATGCAAATTAGCCTCCTGAAGCTTGAATCCCTGGTTTGGTGATGCTTTCGAAGCAGCTGGTCCCGGCTGTACCCAACGATCTTCTAGCTTAGGGAGACTTCGCTTCTCCCAGAAGGCACCTGGAATATGCAAATTAGCCTCCTGAAGCTTGAATCCCTGGTTTGGTGATGCTTTCGAAGCAGCTGGTCCCGGCTGTACCCAACGATCTTCTAGCTTAGGGAGACTTCGCTTCTCCCAGAAGGCACCTGGAATATGCAAATTAGCCTCCTGAAGCTTGAATCCCTGGTTTGGTGATGCTTTCGAAGCAGCTGGTCCCGGCTGTACCCAACGATCTTCTAGCTTAGGGAGACTTCGCTTCTCCCAGAAGGCACCTGGAATATGCAAATTAGCCTCCTGAAGCTTGAATCCCTGGTTTGGTGATGCTTTCGAAGCAGCTGGTCCCGGCTGTACCCAACGATCTTCTAGCTTAGGGAGACTTCGCTTCTCCCAGAAGGCACCTGGAATATGCAAATTAGCCTCCTGAAGCTTGAATCCCTGGTTTGGTGATGCTTTCGAAGCAGCTGGTCCCGGCTGTACCCAACGATCTTCTAGCTTAGGGAGACTTCGCTTCTCCCAGAAGGCACCTGGAATATGCAAATTAGCCTCCTGAAGCTTGAATCCCTGGTTTGGTGATGCTTTCGAAGCAGCTGGTCCCGGCTGTACCCAACGATCTTCTAGCTTAGGGAGACTTCGCTTCTCCCAGAAGGCACCTGGAATATGCAAATTAGCCTCCTGAAGCTTGAATCCCTGGTTTGGTGATGCTTTCGAAGCAGCTGGTCCCGGCTGTACCCAACGATCTTCTAGCTTAGGGAGACTTCGCTTCTCCCAGAAGGCACCTGGAATATGCAAATTAGCCTCCTGAAGCTTGAATCCCTCGGTAGAGCTCTGCGTGGATTCTGGGGCGGAGGGCAATTTTATGTCTTCTGCCTTCGCCCAACGTCACGCAATACCCCTGGTTATGCTAGCTCAGCCAGTAATGGTACGAGTGGTGAATGGGTCGACACTGCCCTCACAGATAACACACCAGACCATCCCTTTTACTCTGTCCATGTCGCCATCTCATCAGGAGATTATATCTCTGCTCGTCATTCCTGAGGGAATTGATGAGGTCCTGTTGGGAATACCTTGGCTACGGTACCACTCTCCTCATATCGAGTGGTCCTCTGGCAGAATCCTGGGATGGGGCGAATCTTGTGGGGGTAGGTGTCAGAGGGAGTGCGTTCAGGTTGCTACTACAGAGGTACCCGCAGATCTTTCCTCTCTCCCCAAGCAGTATTGGTCTTATGCAGACGTGTTCTCCAAAAAGGCGGCGGAGATCCTTCCGCCCCATCGCCCCTATGACTGTCCTATTGATCTCTTGCCTGGTGCTGAGCCTCCCCGGGGTCGAGTCTATCCGCTATCTCTTCCGGAGACGGAGGCAATGTCACAGTACATCCAGGAAAATCTGGCAAGAGGATTCATTAGGAAGTCAGTGTCACCTGCTGGGGCAGAGTTCTTCTTCGTGCAGAAGAAGAATGGGGAATTGCGTCCATGCATAGACTACAGGGGTCTTAATGCCATCACCGTTACAAATAAGTATCCTTTGCCCTTGATATCTGAGCTCTTCGATAGGCTTCGGGGAGCAAGGGTATTTACTAAACTAGATCTGCGGGGTGCTTACAACCTGATTCGCATCCTTGAGGGGGACGAATGGAAGACGGCTTTTAACACCAGGGATGGGCACTATGAATATCTGGTGATGCCCTTCGGGCTCTGTAATGCCCCAGCCGTTTTCCAAGACTTTGTGAACGATATCTTCCAGGATATGCGTTCCACCTCGGTCGTAGTCTATCTGGATGATATTCTCATCTACTCTCCAGATATTGACTCCCACCGGAGAGATGTTTGCAAAGTCTTCGACCTCCTACGGGCAAACTCCCTCTATGCCAAGTTGGAGACGTGTATGTTTGAGCAGAAGTCTTTACCTTTCCTAGGCTACATCATCTCTGCCCAGGGATTGGCTATGGATCCTGCCAAACTACAGGCTGTGATGGACTGGCAGGAACCCCATTCTCTTAAAGCGGTGCAGCGCTTTATGGGATTCATTAATTATTATCGCCAGTTCATTCCGCACTTCTCAACTTTGGTAGCTCCCTTGGTTGCCCTCACCAAGAAGGGGGCGAGTCCCAAATTGTGGTCTGAGGAGGTCTCCAAGGCCTTTAACTCTATAAAGTCACACTTCGCTAGCGCTCCCATCCTACATCGCCCCGATGTTGATAAGCCATTTATCATGGAGGTGGATGCATCTTCTGTTGGTGCTGGAGCAGTCCTCTTCCAAAAGGATGCTAAAGGTCAGAAGCATCCTTGCTTCTTTTTCTCCAAGACCTTCTCACCAGCAGAGAGGAATTATTCCATCGGGGACAGGGAGTTGCTAGCCATGAAGTTGGCTTTCTTGGAGTGGAGACATCTCTTGGAGGGAGCACGTTTTCCCTTCCAAGTCTTCACAGACCATAAAAATTTGGTGTACCTGCAGACAGCCCAGCGGTTGAATTCTCGCCAGGCCAGATGGTCCTTATTCTTCTCCCGGTTTCATTTCACCCTCCATTTTCTTTCTGGGGAGAAGAACATTCGGGCCGACGCTCTCTCTCGCTCCGTTGTGTCATCTGCGGAGGAGGAGGAGGAGCCTCGGCTTATTGTCCCCACCGAGAGCTTGAGAACTGTGGCCCCGGTTTTGCTAGAGTCTGTGCCTCCGGGCAAGACTTTTGAACCATCCAGTTTGCGACCGGAGGTTCTCTCTTGGGCACACTCGTCCAGGGTGGGTGGACATTTTGGTACCAAAAGGACATCTGAGTTACTGGCGAGGACATATTGGTGGCCGCATATGGCTCGTGATGTCGCAGAGTATGTTCGGGCGTGTGTCTCTTGCGCCAAGAACAAGACTCCTCGGCAACGGCCAGCTGGTTTGCTTTATCCTCTGCCGGTGGCGGACAGGCCCTGGGAGATGGTCGGGATGGACTTTGTGGTGGGCTTACCCAAGTCTCGTAACTGCACCATTATCTGGGTGATCACCGACCATTTTTCCAAAATGGTGCACTTGGTGCCTCTTCCACGGCTACCTTCTGCACGGGCGTTGGCTGTCTAGTTCGTCAAGCATATCTTTCGCCTTCACGGTATGCCAGACAAAATTGTTAGTGACCGGGGTCCCCAGTTTGCGTCTCGATTCTGGAGAGAGCTTTGTCGTCTACTCAGTATTGAGTTGAATTTCTCTTCGGCATATCATCCCGAGATGAATGGGTTGGTAGAGAGGGCCAACCAGACCTTGGTCACATATTTACGACATTTTGTTTCTGCCAGGCAGGATGACTGGGCATCCTTGCTACCGTGGGCAGAGTTTGCACTTAACAATGCCGTAGCCGACTCCACCGGTCAGACTCCATTCCTCCTAAATTACGGCCAGCATCTGCGTGTTCCTGTGCCCATGCCTGTGTCTTCTGCTGACTCCAGGGGGGCAGACTGGACTGTGGAGGCACGGGACATTTGGGACCGCACGCAGGATGCCATTCGGGCCTCCAAGGAGAGAATGAGGTCCTCCGCCGATGTTCATCGGCGCCCCGCTCCGACCTTTGCTCCTGGCGACTTGGTGTGGCTCTCCGCCCGTAACATCAGGCTGCGAGTTGAGTCCACTAAGTTTGCTCCTCGCTACTTGGGTCCCTTCAAGGTTCTCGAACAGGTTAATCCTGTGGTCTACCGTTTGGCTCTTCCTCCACGCTTGGGTATCACCGACACCTTTCATGTGTCCCTCTTGAAACCCGTATACATGTCCCGGTTTTCCGAGTCATCTGCCGGGACATCGGGTTCGTCTACGGACGATTACGAGGTGAACGCTATTTTGGGGTGCAAGGTGGTACGCGGCAAAAAGTTCTATCTGGTGGATTGGAAGGGTTATGGCCCAGAGGACAGGTCATGGGAGCCTGCTGAAAACATTCGGGCCCCAGAGCTCATTGCTGCCTTCGAGTGTAGCGAGGCCCAAGGAGGGGGGGGCCCTAGGAGGGGGGGTAATGTTAGGTCTCGAGTTCCCGCTTCTGCACAGGGGGAATCTCGAGCCATCTCCGCTGTGGTCTCCCATTCTTATCCAGCCGCAGTGGAGTCTGGTCAGCAGGGACGTCGGTCCCAGCGTCTTGCTCAGTCTCACTCTGTACAGAGAGTTACTGCTGCTTCTTCAGCTTCTGCCATTAAAGCCAGTGCTGGTCAGCAGCGAGCGGACTTCTCTGGGACTAAGTCTTGTCTGCACACACTGAGCATGCCCAGGGCAAGATCTCCCGTTGGAGATCGAGGGTCATGTGCTCAGGCTCTGCAGCACATTCCATTGGTCCTCTTGTCAGGTCTTGGAAGGGCAAAGTTTCTGTGGCCACTTCCTGTGCTGCAACTATATAAACTGCGCATGACCGCACGGCCATGCGCTAGTGTACATTTGCATACGTGTGTTTGTTGTGAGTGCAAGTCGTCCTTGGATACCCCTTCCCTATTGAATGTCTGTTCGCGGAAGGTGTATGGTTGCTATCTAGCGCCCGACTTATCCTACAGCACGAGTCACACATTACAGCGTCCAGTTGCTGTGACCGCCAGTACGGCGCCGTGCACTTCCTCTGTGCTTTCCTTACCCAAGCCTGGGTGGTTAGTGGCGTTCGTCAGTGCGGCACCGCATGCACTCTTGTGCCTTAATATTGTTATTTGGCTTCCTTACACACCCAGTTGCGGTGTTGTGCCAGCAAGGGTCTAATCGGACTTCAATCCTAGTTGGGGTTGAGTTCGCTGACTACTTGCTCGCGCTCTATGTGCGGTACCGCGATCCTGTGACGCAACAGGATCGCTTCCTTCACACTGGGTGAAGTTTAACCCACGTGTGTATACTTATGAGTAGCGCCATATAGTCCGTCATTACTTGGCAGCAGGTTCCATCTCTGCACGTGGACCCCGGGCTGCGAACGCACCATACTCTATCTCTCTTATTATTTGGTACGTTCCGCTAGCCCTAACAGTCTGTTATCTCTGGCTGATACCTGGTGTATCTGTGGTGTCCAAATCCTTGCTTCGTCAGCCTTGTTCTACTCAGTATTTTGTGTTTTCAAAAATTGCAAAAAATATCCCAAAAAATGTATACAGTCTGTTATCTCCGTCAGACGCCTGGTGTATCTGTGGTGGAAAAATCTTTGCTTCTCAGGCATACGTTGCATAGTTCTGTTTGCTAGCCTTGGTCTACTCAATTTTTTTGTCAAAATTATTTTTCAAACATATTTTAACTGTCTGTTATCTCCGTCAGACGCTCGTTGTATCTGTAGTCTCCAAATACTTGCTTTCGGCATACTGATCACATATAATTTTTCTCCAAATAAATCCATTTGTATTGAGCTTTTCAAATATTTTAGTAGTCCATTTAAAATGGGCAAGGGCCTGGGAAGTGGACATGATACTAGGGGACTGCAGAAGAGCACTATTGAAGCCAGAGCAGTGTAAAACAGTTGTTGGTTGGATAGCGGATAATGCTTCCAGTCACTTAACCTCCACCACCACCATGTCTTCCACACTGTCAAGTCTGAGTAGCCGTGAGTGTGTACCAGATATTTCTCACCCTGATCCTCCTTCCTCCCACCATGGCGAGTGCCCTGAGACAACTGATCCCACACTTGGACACTCCGAAGAGCTGTTCTGTTTTCTATTTAAAGATTCCAGATTCTCGGCTGGTCAACTTGAAGTGGGACCAGATGAGATTGCATATAGCGATGGCCAAAGATTTGAACAGCCACAGTCACCCGAAGGTGATGGTGGGAAAGCGTCCCAAGAGGTGGACGATGATGAGACACAATTGCCAGAAAGTCAGGATGAGGAGCAAGGTGCGGACGTGGAAGACGAGGTGGTCGATGACATAGTGACTGACCCAACCTGGCAGGAGGACATGAAAAGCGAGCACAGCAGCACACACGGAGAAGGATGCATATCACCCCAAAAGGCGGGAAGAAGCAGTGTGGTGGCAGCAGACTGAAGGTGTGCATCCATTCCCCGTAACACCAACATGAGGGAAGTTGCCATTCCAACTGTTAGATCTTCCTGAGTCTGGTTATTTTAAAAAACTTTGCTGATAACCCCAAACAGGCCATTTGCAGCACATGCCATGCCGGCATCAGCAGGGGTAGCAAAACTACCAGCCTGACCACCACTAGCTTGACTACGTGCATGGCAGCAAAGCACCCGACATTGTGGGCTGAACCCCTGGCTCCAGGAACACTGTCTGCAGGTGACAACACTGCTTCTTCCACTGTTTTGCATACAAGCCAATCCTCAGTTCACCGTGCCTGCCTCGTGCCCTGCACCTGTTGTTGTCCACAGTCAACCAGCACCATCATCAAGCCTGTCCTCGTCCTTGTCCCAGCCCAGCCTTCAGTTGTCTATACCCCAGTCATTGGAACACAAGCATAAATACCCAGCCCATGCCCCACAGGCCACAGTACTAAATTCCAACATTTCTCATCTGCTTGCGCTCAAAATGTTGCCTTTTAGGCTCGTTGACATGGAAGCTTTCTGCAACCTGATGGTGGTAGCCATCCCAAGGTAAACGGTCCCCATTTGCCACTATTTCTCTCTGTGTGTTGTACCGGCATTACACCAGCAGCATCACTCCCACAACATTACCGTGCCCTCAATAATGCTGTTACTGGGAAAGTCCACCTAACCACAGACACGTGGATAAGTGCTTGAGGACAGGAACGGTACATCTCACTGACAGCACACTGGGTTAACATAGTGGAAGCCAGGACCCAGTCAGAACTTGGGATGGAACACATCCTCCCCATGCCAAGGATTGCATGCCCTACATCAATCAGGGTTGCCCCCATAGTTTACAGCTCCTGCACCTCCTCCTCCTATTCAGCCTCCATCTCTGAAATGAACACATCAGACAGAAGCTGGAAGCACTGCAGGACTGCCTCAGCCAAGCGGCAACAGGTTGTGCTGAAGCTAATCTTCTTACGTGACAAATCGCACAATGCAAAGAGTTGTGGACAGTGCTGAAAGAGAAGTCAGATATTTGGATGACACTGCTTAATCTACAGCCAAGCATGGTTATGTGTGGCAATGGCTGGAACCTGGTGGCGGCTTTGAGGCAAGGTGAGCTCACACACGTACGTTGCCTGGCCTATATGCTTAACCTCATGGTTCATTGTTTTCTCAAAAGCTACCCCAAGCTGCTGGATCAGCTAGTGAACAGACGCCATTTGTCTGCCCATTTTAGAAAGTCAGCTACAGCTTCAGCCGCCCTGGCCATGCTTCAGCAGCATTTCCAGCTTCCAGATTCCAGCTCACCGACTGTTGGAAAGGATTTCTGAGCAGAAGATGGCAGCATCAACAAGGCCGTCGATATTCAGTTCAGACTCCACACATAAGACCTCAGTAGTGGATATGGATGTCAGACATACTGTATGTACCATCCTCCAAAACTTTGAGGACTGCACCAAGATGGTGAGCGGGGATGACGCCATAGTTAGCATCACCATACTGCTTCTCTGCATTCTGAAAACCTCTCTGCTCACAAAATAAAGAGGATGCATTGCAGACAGAGCATGAGGACATAGAGCAAGCAACCATACAGGGTGATTACACTCAGCTCAGCCTCATGTCGTCCCAACGTGGATTGGTAGACAATAAGGAGGAGGAAAAGGAAGAACAGGGATTACTTTCATGCACTATAGATGGTACTACAAGCACAGCTGTTCAGCGTGGATGGCCCGAGGACAGGGAGGAGGAGGATGAGGAGGATGAGAACAGCAAAATCAGTTGTCCTGTTGGTGATGACACGGGAGTCTTACCAGTTAGCAGTGTGGCACTCATGACTGACTTTAAGTTGCGCTGCATTTCCCGTGATCCTCGCATTATTAAAATTTTTGGGGACACTCATTACTGGTTGTTGACACTTCTAGACCCATGCTACAAAAAGAACTTTCAATCTATGCTTCCAGAGGCAGACAGGTGTACTAAAATGTTGCAGTACCAGAGGGCCCTTGTAGCGGAATTACTTAAAAAATTTCCATTTGAAAACGCTGGCATCAGATGTCAGAGTTTGTTGTACAACCAAGGAGTCCAAGCGAGGAGAGACAGAAGTACAATCCAGCTCAGGCAGGGAAACAATGGCAAAGTTCTGGAACAGTTTTCTCAAACCCTTCGATCATGCTGGCACAGAGGCAAGGGGTGCTGTCATAAGAAGTGCAATGTTTGGGAAGATGCTGAGGGAGTACCTTGCAGATCGTACAAATGTCCTCCAGGATTCCTGTGCCTTTTAATTAATGCATATCCAAGCTGGACTCCTGGCATGAACTGGCTCTCTACGCCTTGGAGATCCTGGCCTGCCCTGCTGCTAGCATTCTGTCAGAGCGGGTTTTTAGTGCCGCTGGTGGAATTATAACACATAAGCGCATCTGCCTGTCAACTGAAAATGCTGACAGGCTGACTCTTATAAAAATGAACAAGGACTGTATTGGGCAAGAATTCTGTACACCACCAAGTGAAAACAGCGGAACAAAACCTCAAATACATTGTCTTTTTTGTGGAGGTGTATTCTCATGCACCGCTTCACAACCACACATGGGTATCCACTTCCTGATTTGATCTGTTAGGTGTTATCCCCTCCTCCTTATCCTCATCCTGATAATCCACAACCAGTAGAACACCATGGTGAACATATTCCGTGATGCAAAAGGCACTCAATTTTGGTGCAAGGGTGTTTTTATGATGGGTGTTACTTATTTGAAACCAAAACAAATGTTACTCCCCCAGGGTGAATTGTCATAAAAATGAGATGTACGTATATTCTTCCCATTTATTGTTATATTTTCCATTTTTCCTATCTCTGGACCATCCTCTTATGACCTAGTGTATACCTCTCCAATATAGAAATATTGAAATACTATTATATCATATTTTTATTTATATCCCTGTCTCTGAGCTGTTGCTAGGGACCAACATATCTCGTTGGACACATTCTGGCTTCATATCTATGAACCTGTGTTCACCCCTCCCTTTTGTTATTTTCTTTCATATGTGGATTCACATTCTTTATTCATTTGTTTGATTTCAGTATGATTAATCATTATTATGTCTCCTCATTATCCGCCACTAGATCACCAAGGTTAACGTGTTCTGTGCTGCTACAAGCAGTCCAGATTTGGAAAGGGTGTCTATGATGCACACAAAATATTTTTAATAAATGTACCCCCATGGGGAAATGTTTGTCAGCCCATGCACTTCGTGTGTGGGCATTACAAATGTAGGAGACACGCTCCTTTACATTGGGCCTAGTTTTTAATTGTGCTAGGTAGGCAGGGGAGTCTATGTGCACATATCCACATCACTGCAGGGCATGCAGGCACTGTATGCGAATCTATAGATCTCCCTGCATACATAAAAAGGCTCCATTACTTTCTGCTGCTGCATATTTTATATATACCTAGCTGCAGGATCCTTGGCCATGTTTTTTGTTTAGAGGGCACCTTCTACCTGCAAATTTTAGTACAAAGTAATACAGAGCTCCATATTTTACAACATTTATTGGCTTGGTCACACGGCATACTACAGCCAGGTAATTTTAATAGTATTAAAATCTAACTATTTAAAACGGATGTTTTTGTCTCAGGCATCAGATGTGAGTGTGCATAAAATGCTGGCCTTTTCTTTGCGTACTATATTATTTTTTGCAGTGTATTACAACATTTTTGGAAAACATTTTGGTGACCAAAAAATCTTTAGCTTGCCCAAAAATATTTAGCTTTAGAAGTAAATCTTTTCTGGACAAACAACTTTCTACAATCCTACACTGAGTGTGGAAGAGTCCCTCGTGGCTTGAGAGTTCTAACAGAAATGTCTCAATTTAAGGAGAATGAAAGTTTCAGAAAAGAATGGGAAAAAATTCTCCTAAGATGCTCACAGGACCTCTTACAACTGGTTTTAAAACAGAATATTATTAATTATGAATCCACTAAACTGGAACTTAATAAAACTATGGATGAATTGAAGACAAGGTTATCAGAAGCCCAATGGACCGCAATAGACAAGAAACTTGATGCAAAACTAGTGTTGTTGCAAAATGAGATCAAACAAAGAAAAAGAGATACATTTATTCGCGATAAAAACGATTTTGAGCGCGGCAAAGCATTTACCTGGAATAAAAATGTTCAATCCCAAAGAAACCCGAGGAAAATGTTTTTTAAGAGAGGACACACCTGGAGAAAAAATCAAAACAAAAGAGACTACTTGACTACTGACTCTGACTCCAGTGCTGGGGAAGATATAGGAACAAAACCAGGACCGTCCACCGTAACCTCTACCCGCTGTTCAGATACTGCGTCTTTCCCTTTAGACGGAAGACACGCCGCGGAGGCAAAAGAAGGGGTGGGCAACAACGAACGGAAGAGAAAACAGGTCTCATGGAGACCACTTGAGTAGATAATGACAAAAATGCAGTGATCAATTTAACCGATTTTCCCCTAAATGAAGCGCATATATCAGCCCTGTCAAAGGGCTTAAATTATTGTCTTCCCGAGGAATTTGACATTGTGGACTTTAAGGTAGATCTGTATAAGGCTGTAAGAAAGATTCATTTGTTTAAGTCATTTGCACAGAACACAGGGGAAAATAAGAACCAGGGTGTAAATAAAAAAGTTTTTCCCGCAGAACAACCTTGCAGAATGGGTCCCTTAGGTTTTTCGTTTTCAGAAGATTCTTCTGAGAACACACAACAGGAGGCAGAGCTACTTGTCAGTTTAACTAATGATTTTCCACCAGGTTTAAATAATAAAAAAACAACTCAAGTAGTACCCTTCTGCAGGGGAGTGAAATCCACATATGTTCCCCCGGCGTCTCCAGGTAATTTGATCGATGCCTTTGAGACCCAGGTGATTAGGGACGTAGAGGCTTTGTTGTATAATAAAGCTGGTAAAAATCTGGAACCAGCGGAATTAAAATCTATAAAAGACATACAAAAACGTCCCGATATTGTGGTACGCAGGGCGGACAAAGGTGGTAACACTATCCTTCTGCAGAAGGAATTTTATGTAAAAGAAGGTTTAAAACAACTGTCAGACAGAAAAACATATGAAGTGCTGAAGGGTGATCCCACGTTTAAAATTCAAAACTTATTACGGTCTCTTTTGAGGTCTTATGTGGAGAATGGTACCATGTCAAGAACACAAGCGGAAAAACTTTTTCCAGAATTCCCGAGAAAACCACACTGGTACCATTTGCCTAAAATCCACAAGTCTCTAAAGGAACCGCCGGGATGCCCCATCGTGTCCGGTGTGGGTTCGGTAACGGAACCTTTATCAGCGTACATAGATTGGCTCCTGCGCCCCCTATTGTGCGATATACCGTCATATATAAAAGACACCAAACATTTTTTGAAAACCTTAAAGGGTTTCGATTGGCAAGAGGGATTCTCTTTAGCATCAATAGATGTAGAGAGCCTCTACACCCGTATCCCACAAGATATGGGTGTGGAGGCCACCCAAGAAATCTTAAAAAACACCCCTACAGATAAAAAAACTATTTCTTTAATCAGCGAAGGCCTCACATTTATCTTGAAAAATAACACCTTCAAATTTGATAACACCTGGTACAGACAGGTGGAGGGTACAGCCATGGGTACACCTGTCTCGTGTACCCTGGCTAACCTCTTCCTGTCCGTATTTGAAGAAAGGTATATATACTCTTCAAAGAACCCATATCTAAAACACATAAAACTTTATGCCAGATTCGTGGATGACATGTTCGTGGTGTGGGACGGCGACCAGGTCTCCTTCACGAATTTCGTGGAGTACCTGGGGCTGTCAAACACCATGAACATGCAGTTCACTCATCAATTTGGGGGTTCAGAATTGACATTTCTGGACGTGAAGTTGAAAATAATTGAAGGAAACTTATGCACAGAAGTGCACCGTAAATCTTCTTCCTGCAATTCTTTGTTGCATTTCAATATTGCCCACCCTTCATACGTGAAAAAAGCCTTACCTTATAGCCAATTTCTACGGGTAAAGAGAATAAACAGTAACACTACGGGTTTCCATAGACAGTCCCAGGAACTTTATGAAAGATTTAGGAGTAGAGGATACCCTGAATCCGTTCTTAACTCAGCATTGGAACAGGCAAAGGGCGATAATCCCAATAAAACGAAAAAGGGATCAGAAAAAGATAAAAAATTCGTTTTCTGTTTTAAATATGGGCCAATGGATACACAAATTAGAACAGCAATCCGTAAAAACTGGCAAATTCTCTGCCAAGACCCTGCGTTAAAAGAAATGACGGAAAGAGGTCCCTTATTTGCCTGTCGTCGCAGCAAGTATATAGGAGATCTGATAGTTCGCAATCGAATAACCTCCTCTCGTAATAATTGGCTGCAAACTGCAGCCCCAAAAGGTAATTTCCGATGTGGGCATTGTAATTATTGTAGTTACCATCTAACAGGTGCTTCATTAAAAATCGGCTCAATAACGCACGTAATACGCGATTTTATTTCGTGTAGAACAACTCATGTAGTTTATATTCTATGCTGTCCTTGCGGCTTCTTCTATATCGGAAAAACAATTCGCCCTATGTTTATACGTCTCAGAGAGCATTTAAATTCAATACGAACAGGAAAAGGAGTTCCCCGCCTAATAAAACATATAAATGAACGACATGGGGGTGATGCTCAAATACTCCGATTTGCGGGAATAGAAAAAATCTCCCTGCCACAGGACGGAGGTAATTTAAATCGTATGCTGTTACGTAATGAAGCGAAGCGGATTATAAAGGCGAAAGCGTCTGGACCAATAGGGTTCAACGAAAAAATAGACATGTCCGTTTTTTTGTAAAAAATCCTGTGTAAATATAATTATGATTCATTCCTCCTATAGTGATATTGTTTGCTATATGTTATTGTTTTTATTTGTCTTTTAAATTGTCTCACTTGTTGTTCTCCGTATAGTGGCCACTTGTCCATTATGACGTGGGAGGAAGAGGGAAGGGCTCTGGGGCTCTGCAGCCAAAGGCCCCCCTCCCCCCCATTCGTCACTGGATCTGTTGAAGTGCTTGCAGCACGAAACAGCTGTCATCCGTATGTGTTTCACCACCCTCCCTGCACCGCATGATTCATGTGAATAAATCGCTTTTTGCTCAACACCGGTGAGTGCGCTGTTACTTTTCTTATTTTAGATACTCATATTTAGCTACAGTTATTATACAGTGGGGCAAAAAAGTATTTAGTCAGTCAGCAATAGTGCAAGTTCCACCACTTAAAAAGATGAGAGGCGTCTGTAATTTACATCATAGGTAGACCTCAACTATGGGAGACAAACTGAGAAAAAAAAATCCAGAAAATCACATTGTCTGTTTTTTTATCATTTTTTTTTGCATATTATGGTGGAAAATAAGTATTTGGTCAGAAACAAACAATCAAGATTTCTGGCTCTCACAGACCTGTAACTTCTTCTTTAAGAGTCTCTTCTTTCCTCCACTCATTACCTGTAGTAATGGCACCTGTTTAAACTTGTTATCAGTATAAAAAGACACCTGTGCACACCCTCAAACAGTCTGACTCCAAACTCCACTATGGTGAAGACCAAAGAGCTGTCAAAGGACACCAGAAACAAAATTGTAGCCCTGCACCAGGCTGGGAAGACTGAATCTGCAATAGCCAACCAGCTTGGAGTGAAGAAATCAACAGTGGGAGCAATAATTAGAAAATGGAAGACATACAAGACCACTGATAATCTCCCTTGATCTGGGGCTCCATGCAAAATCCCACCCCGTGGGGTCAGAATGATCACAAGAACGGTGAGCAAAAATCCCAGAACCACGCGGGGGGACCTAGTGAATGAACTGCAGAGAGCTGGGACCAATGTAACAAGGCCTACCATAAGTAACACACTATGCCACCATGGACTCAGATCCTGCAGTGCCAGACGTGTCCCACTGCTTAAGCCAGTACATGTCCGGGCCCGTCTGAAGTTTGCTAGAGAGCATTTGGATGATCCAGAGGAGTTTTGGGAGAATGTCCTATGGTCTGATGAAACCAAACTGGAACTGTTTGGTAGAAACACAACTTGTCATGTTTGGAGGAAAAAGAATACTGAGTTGCATCCATCAAACACCATACCTACTGTAAAGCATGGTGGTGGAAACATCATGCTTTGGGGCTGTTTCTCTGCAAAGGGGCCAGGACGACTGATCCGGGTACATGAAAGAATGAATGGGGCCATGTATCGTGAGATTTTGAGTGCAAACCTCCTTCCATCAGCAAGGGCATTGAAGATGAAACGTGGCTGGGTCTTTCAACATGACAATGATCCAAAGCACACCGCCAGGGCAACGAAGGAGTGGCTTCGTAAGAAGCATTTCAAGGTCCTGGAGTGGCCTAGCCAGTCTCCAGATCTCAACCTTATAGAAAACCTTTGGAATGAGTTGAAAGTCCGTGTTGCCAAGCGAAAAGCCAAAAACATCACTGCTCTAGAGGAGATCTGCATGGAGGAATGGGCCAACATACCAACAACAGTGTGTGGCAACCTTGTGAAGACTTACAGAAAACGTTTGACCTCTGTCATTGCCAACAAAGGATATATTACAAAGTATTGAGATGAAATTTTGTTTCTGACCAAATACTTATTTTCCACCATAATATGCAAATAAAATGTTAAAAAAACAGACAATGTGATTCTCTGAATTTTTTTTTCTCATTTTGTCTCCCATAGTTGAGGTCTACCTATGATGTAAATTACAGACGCCTCTCATCTTTTTAAGTGGTGGAACTTGCACTATTGCTGACTGACTAAATACTTTTTTGCCCCACTGTATGTAGCATTGTGATTTGTACGCCACACGCATCGCATATTATTGAGCTAAATATTGTACAATTTTAGTACTCCAAATGTTTTATTTTAGTGTCATAGCCTACTTATTGACACAATTTTGGTAGTCCCAAAACAATCAAGGCCACATTTTGATCACTCTGTTCTCTCCGTCGGGTGCATGGTGTATCTGTGGTGTCCAAATCCTTGCTTTGCAGGCATACATTGCATTTTTTGGTCTGATACCTTTGCTGTATACAGAATTTTTTTGTTTTTAAAATTGTGAAAAATACAGGCCACATATTGAAACAGTCTGTTATCTCAGTCACACATCTGGTCTATCTGTGGTCTTCAAATCTTGGCTTTCCAGCCATACATTTCAGTTTTCTGTCTGCTACCCTTGGTGTATACCAGTGTTCCACAACTCCAGTCCTCAAGAGCCACCAACAGGTCAGGCTTTCAAGATTTCTTTAATATTGCTCAGGTGATAATTGCAGAACCTGCACTGGCAACAAGTCCATCACCTGTGCAATACTAAGGAAATCCTGAAAACATGACCTGTTGGTGGCTCTTGAGGACTGTAGTTGGGGAACATCGGTTGTATACAGTATTTTGTATTTTTAAATTTTTTTAAAAGTACAGGCCACATATTGAAACAGTCTGTTATCTCCTTCCGATGCCCGTTCTATGTGTGGTCTAAAAATAGTTGATTTTCATGCATATATTCCAATTTTTGGTCTGTCTAATACCCTAGGTCTATACACTATCTTGGTAAAAAAAAAAATTACAGTGTGGTAGTTCCGTGACACGCCTCATCTATCTGTGGGCTACAAAGTGTGCTTTTGAAGCTTGCATTCTCCTTTTTTTGAAGTGTGTTACCCTAGCTCTAAACACTATTTAGCAGTAAAAAATAAATATACAGGCCACATATTGAAGAGTCTGGTATCTCAGTCAAACGCCAGATGTATCTATGGCCTACAAATTGTGGTATTTCAGGGCTACATTCCACTGTATTTGCTGTCTTTGACCTGATTTCTATACACTATTTTTGTTGCCAAAATAAAAACACCGGCCACATATTTTACAGTGTGGTATCTCCGTGTGCTTTTTAGGCTTCCATTCACCTTTTTTTTTCTGTGTGTTACCCTAGCTCTAAACAGTAAACACTATTTGGGCTTAATTTTTTTTTAATTTACCCCCATGGGGAAAAGTTTGTCAGCCCATACACTTAGTGTATGGGCATTTCAAGTCTAGGAGACCCGCTCCTTTAAATTGGGCCTAGTTTTTAATGAGGCCTTCCTCCACATCTCATCATCCACCACCACTAGATCACCAGGGTTAATGTGTTCCGTGCTGCTACAGCCAGTCAATTTTTTGGCAAGGGTGTCTATGATCCCCATAAAAAAATTTTTGGGGAAATGTACCCCCATTGGGAAATGCTTGTCAGCCCATACACTTAGTGTATGTGCATTACGAGTCTAGGAGACCCGCTCCTTTGTAATGGGACTTTTTTTAGGAGGGCCTCCTCCATGTTTCTTCCAAGGGGGGATTGGGGTGCGTGCAAATTTGGGTCAAGGTGGCTTTTGCATTCAATGCATAAGGAAACTGTATGGCAGGACCAACTGAAGACTGTGAAGTGGGTTTTCATGTGGCCATCCAGTATCTGGGTTCAAAGGTTTATTGGGGTGCATATGGCTTGATAGCAGGGCAGTCCCTCCTTCATAAATGAAACAAGATGTGTCTCTTTATGTGTCACACACCACATGGCCAGCTAGGGTTGTTAAATGTTTCAATGACATTTCCCAGTGAATGCATTTGTATTGGTTGAAAGCAATGTTAAAGTTGAAAAATTGCATAAAAAAATGTGGCGTGTGAACAGAGCCCAAGTGGTGGAGGAACATTTTGGTCTTGAGTAAATTATTTTGCCTTATATACAAGTCATTAGCCTGGAAAGGATGTACCTTAACATATTTCCCAGCAAAATCAATTTTTGTTTCTTTTTTGTATGTTTTTTGGTGCACCTGTAAAAATGTCTTGAAACTCTGACAACATTGCTTACAGCTGTTACCTAGGAGTCAGAAATGCTTCCGGGGGTGATCCCCATGATGTTCCTGAGTCATTTGAGCAGTGTTTTCAGCATTTTCAGATGTTTTTAGACCTTAAAAGGACCCCCGGGGGATCACGGTAAAAATACTCGGATTTTCCATAGACTTACATTGGGCTCGTTGCTTTGGTCGAGTATCCGAGTATTCCAATTTGCTCGACCCGAGCAATGAGCACCTGAGCATTTTAGTTCTCACTCATCTTTAATAATAACCACTCGTTTAAGGGGGCCTTGGAACCTCCAGGGGTGTCTTCTGCTAAACCAGTTTCCAAATTCCACCTAAACACCCATCACACATGCTTTGCAGTATGCACGCAGTTCACCCTTGCAGAGTGCAGAGAAAAGTCCAATGTTAAAACAAACGTCAACACAGGTTTCAAGCAAGGTAGCGCCTCTTCAGTAATAAAATTGTAATTTAGTCTAAAGTGCACAGAACTTGAAATATTTTGTGTCTACACTCATTTTATTTCTTTCAATATTGCAGGAGGATGATATTAGTAATTTCTCTAATCCATAACTTCTCGGTTATAGTAACTTGTAGCTTCAATCCCTTCATCCTATAACCAATCCTTTTGCTAATTTGTTACTGTCTTTATGATCCTTTTAATTATAAGTAGTGTCTAACCACATTCCAGTGAACCTGGAAATTATAGGCCAGTAAGTCTAACCTCTATTGTTGGTAAAATATTTGAAGGGTTTCTGAGGGATGTTATTCTGGATTATCTCAATGAGAATAACTGTTTAACTCCATATCAGCATGGGTTTATGAGAAATCGCTCCTGTCAAACCAATCTAATCAGTTTTTATGAAGAGGTAAGCTATAGGCTGGACCACGGTGAGTCATTGGACGTGGTATATCTCGATTTTTCCAAAGCGTTTGATACCGTGCCGCACAAGAGGTTGGTACACAAAATGAGAATGCTTGGTCTGGGGGAAAATGTGTGTAAATGGGTTAGTAACTGGCTTAGTGATAGAAAGCAGAGGGTGGTTATAAATGGTATAGTCTCTAACTGGGTCGCTGTGACCAGTGGGGTACCGCAGGGGTCGGTATTGGGACCTGTTCTCTTCAACATATTCATTAATGATCTGGTAGAAGGTTTACACAGTAAAATATCGATATTTGCAGATGATACAAAACTATGTAAAGCAGTTAATACAAGAGAAGATAGTATTCTGCTACAGATGGATCTGGATAAGTTGGAAACTTGGGCTGAAAGGTGGCAGATGAGGTTTAACAATGATAAATGTAAGGTTATACACATGGGAAGAGGGAATCAATATCACCATTACACACTGAACGGGAAACCACTGGGTAAATCTGACAGGGAGAAGGACTTGGGGATCCTAGTTAATGATAAACTTACCTGGAGCAGCCAGTGCCAGGCAGCAGCTGCCAAGGCAAACAGGATCATGGGGTGCATTAAAAGAGGTCTGGATACACATGATGAGAGCATTATACTGCCTCTGTACAAATCCCTAGTTAGACCGCACATGGAGTACTGTGTCCAGTTTTGGGCACCGGTGCTCAGGAAGGATATAATGGAACTAGAGAGAGTACAAAGGAGGGCAACAAAATTAATAAAGGGGATGGGAGAACTACAATACCCAGATAGATTAGCGAAATTAGGATTATTTAGTCTAGAAAAAAGACGACTGAGGGGCGATCTAATAACCATGTATAAGTATATAAGGGGACAATACAAATATCTCGCTGAGGATCTGTTTATACCAAGGAAGGTGACGGGCACAAGGGGGCATTCTTTGCGTCTGGAGGAGAGAAGGTTTTTCCACCAACATAGAAGAGGATTCTTTACTGTTAGGGCAGTGAGAATCTGGAATTGCTTGCCTGAGGAGGTGGTGATGGCGAACTCAGTCGAGGGGTTCAAGAGAGGCCTGGATGTCTTCCTGGAGCAGAACAATATTGTATCATACAATTATTAGGTTCTGTAGAAGGACGTAGATCTGGGTATTTATTATAATGGAATATAGGCTGAACTGGATGGACAAATGTCTTTTTCGGCCTTACTAACTATGTTACATTGACAACTTCTTTCACCTTTCCAGGCTCTGCAAATCTTTCACTTTTGTGAGAGCATCCCCCCACTGGGCCTATCTAATTTTTATTATTGCGACCTTTTTGCTGCTTGGCAACCACAAATCTGTAAGATGGGTGAGTATGTGTGCTTGAAGAATCACCCCCTTTCATTGTATTCTAAAATTAAAAGCACAGTTACAAAAAGAGGAATACAAATCCTCCCAAAACTCATGAATTAACACAGCAAAAGAGTGCAGCAGTATTTATCTTCCCAGGTCTCAAAACTAATGTGCTATCAGGATGCAGCAAAGACACGACACATATAGTAAAGATGGCGGCAACACAGGTGCACAATATTGAAGAGACAACCACTTACAATCTACCAGTTCATTGAGGGGTTAATTGAGTAATATTAAATTGCACAAAAGTGGCTTGTATAGGGCTCTGGTCACATACAGGTAATGCACATTGTCTGGCTTACAGCCTATTACAGACGCCCATAATATTAGATTAAGTACATCCCCTGAGAACAGTCATCCTAGTTTACAAGGCCACAAATGCTGGGCTTGACTGCACCCTGAAAAATAATGTGCAAACAAAATGTACATAATATATGAGGTACTAGTCAATATTTTGGCCAACATATGCAAGCTCGCAACCCACTTCAAGGGTCCTCACACTTGTGAGTCCTAAAACTAAAATTAAAAGCAAAGCCATAAAAAGGCATGGAGTTCACTAGAGCTTCACAGGTTGCCACTGGAATCCTCTAATATTTCTCCATGACTACATCGCGGAAATCGTGGATGTCAGAGACTTTGTACTTCTCCACCTCTTGCTTGAGGATGCCACACAGATGCTCCATAAGGTTTAGGTCTGGAGAAATGCTTGGCCAGTCCAGCATTTTAACCTTCAGTTTCAATAGCAAGGCAGTGGTTGTTTTTAAGGTGTGTTTGGGGTGGTTATCATTGTTGGTATACTGCCCTGAGGCCCAGTTTCCGAATGGAGGGGATCATGTTCTTTTTCAATGTGTTACACTGGTTCCATTAATGAACTGTAGCTCCCCACAGCTGGCAGCCCTCATGGAGCCCCAAGCCATGACACTCCCACCACCATGCTTGACACAATTGTCTTTGCACTCCTCACCTGGTTGCCCCCACACACACTTGATATCATTTGAACCAAATAAGATTATCTTTGTATCATCAGACCACAGGACATGGTTCCAGTAAACCATGTCCTTAGTCTGCATGGCTTCAGAAAACTTTTTAACCTTTTAGGCCTTGTGCATCATTTTTAGGAGAGGTTCCCTTCTCGGATTACAGCTATGGAGACCAATTTGATGCAGTGTTCAGCGTGTGCTCTGAGCACTGATAGGCTGAACTCCCTCTCCCTCTTTAGCCTCTGCAGCATAATCACATGTTTACTGTCCTAATAATAACAACTGTGGTTGAGGTTATTCAGACAGTACAAAAAAAGCAAGTAACAGCGATCGGTGTATATAGAGGTGATCCGATAGCTGCTATTGTGCTTGCACCGATGGCGTCATCTTGCTGGAGAAAAAATTCCTCCTCCAAGATGGCTCCGCCCGTGTCCGCGCAGTAGCAGCTGTGTTACTGTGCACAATCCTGCTGACCGGTTTCCTTTCAGGTGATAAACTGATAAAATAGAAGTACTGTATGTATGATCGACATGTACTGTATGTGTGATACATTACAAAAGTATAACATTTTGAAAAACAAGCAGTTGTTGGGCTGAACTACACAACCATGTCTAAGGTATAATTGGTTTCCTTTATACAATGTTATCAGAATGTAGTGTTGTGGAAAATCTGAAATAGTGTAATGTCAGCGCAGCACGGAATACGATATGTTTCTTATTAGCGTCCTATACTGTACGGTATTATTTTACTGCTGAATCTCTATTTCTAAAATATTGAATTCCAATAAAAGTGCAGAACAATGTGTAATCATATCGAAAAGAAACTATTATCACAGTCAGATTGGAGGCCATCATTTACTTTATGGAGAGGTCAAACTATTATTTGTACCAAAAGAAAAATTATGCCTAAGGCTTGATATTGGTACTTTCAAATGTGTATTCAGATCATTGAAACAACATATTAGCTGAAGGAGAACCAAAGGCAATGTTCCTAAATTTGTATGTAAACATGATCACTGTTGCCCAATGTGTCTTGTGCTGTTTTGATGCTTGCATCCATTTTTTTGTCCATATGAGAAACACGTGGTTAAGGGGGGCCCTAGAGATAAGGGGGCCCATTTCTGCCTCCAATGCAGGAGAGATGCTTTATGATGAGCTATTGGACTGCAAAGGGCCCATATAGTGTTCTTGCACAGATGTCCTTTTCTGTTTGTGTCCACCACGGTGTCAACATGTACTGTACATACAGGAATATATATATATGTAACATAGTTGTTACTAAGGTCGAAGGAAGACTTTAAGTCCATCTAGTTCAACCCATAGCCTAACCTAACATGCCCTAACATATATTAGTTAAGGAATGCTACTTGAAAAAAACCTTTTCCTCAACAAATTCCCCCTGTAAATATCTGATGATCTGCAATCTGCTATTATTTAGAAATGGATAGATCAGCTTCACAAAATTAATTTGCCATGAATTGCAATACAATTGCAATACTGAAGCCCACTATGTGCATTGAAAGGAGAGCCACCAAATTAGCACCGATGAGTTTAATATTGTACTCCTTGTTTGAAGCCTATTTGGAATAAAAATTAAAAACCCTGTTATTAGGTGCTGTTACTGCTGTTTATCACAGATCAATTAATTTTGTGACACTGTAACATTGAGTAACTATGCAGCTACAGCACTTTCCTAATTGTCACTCAAATTTTTGGTTTAGTATTAGCTGACTGAGAATAACACTTCCATTTTCAATTTGATTTAGCACTGAAAGTAGTAAACCACAATCCGATTAGGCATTTTTTGATCCCAAGGTGGAATAACTGTGCACTCTGAGCATCTCATATCTACCCGGTAGAAGCCTCAAATGGTGCTGCTTGGCCAGCCACCAACTTTTATACTACTCTGATAGCCCCCTGAGTGATTGCACTAGACCACGTGATAACGGCAAAATATTATGTGGAAGTCTGATGCCGTAGTTACCCCTCTATTAGTTTTGAGCAGTGTGTTAAATAGCAAATCACTCACTTGTCCAGCTCATGCAAATATTGAATGCAGGAGATGAAAATAGAATAAAATCTTGTCCTTTATTAGTGCATCATAAAAACAAGCTTACGCGTTTCAGGCAGCACTGCTCGTAGTCATAGCATGACAGCAGCAGTCCCGAAGCTATCATCCGCAGGCCGGATTTTACCAGCATCAACAAGCACAGCATCACTGGCCTGTTCCCCCAGTTGAAAGCTACACCACGCTCCAGAGTGCAGCACCCCTGCAGCAAGCAGCATCCACTATGCTCCAGAGTGCAGCACCCCTGCAGCAAGCAGCATCCATCACGCTGCAGAGTGCAGCACCACTGAAGCAAGCAGCATCCACCACTCTCCAGAGTGCAGCACCCCTGCAGCAAGCAGTATCCACCATGCTGCCCAGTCCAGCACCCCTGCAGCATGCAGCATCCACCACGCTGCACAGTCCAGCACCACAACCACGCACAGCTACAGAGGCCAAAACTCACACTCATCCAACAAAGAAACACAGAAAGACTCCCACTAGTGACTCGGTGCAGCAATGTAAAATAAAGACCCAGAGTAAGAAATATCTGCCAAAAATGGTCCTACCAACTGCACCCTCACCTCCCAATATGTCTCTACTGTATAATATGTCACTACCTTCCCTTGGTTCTCTCCCTTCCAATTTGTCTATCCCTTCCCACGATTCTACTCCTAATGTGAAGTCTACTCCCAATGTGTCCAGTCACATCCAGGAGCCAATCCTTCAATTTATTACCGCTTCCCGGTAACCCCTTCATCATCAAATGTTACCCAATCATCACAGCTCAACACCCCCAAGGTCCACAATATCTCACCATCATACAAACCCGGAACATAAACCCAATTGTTGTTTAATGCAAAATAAACAGATGTTAATGTTGTTGCTAAATAAAAATTTTTTTTTGTTTGCACAATCCCTGTGTTTTCTTTGTCTCTTTATGTGAAAATACACGCGTGTGTATTGTATTGTTGAGTCAAGTTGTAACTCGAGGTGTTGTATTAGTTGTAAAGTCAGCAAACATATAACATTTACTTAAAGTGTATTAAACCATATTGTCTTGCCAAGCAAGATGTTCAATATCTGAAACATAGTAAGCAGCAAACTTATCCCTCATCTGGGCAACTTCCACTGTAGTCCTCAGAGGATGATCACAGTAATCCTGCAAAGTGCTATCAACAGGTTCGTCAAGTTCTAATTGTTGTCACTCTTTTGCCAGGGTGTAATTGTGCATAACAAAACATGCTATGACCACATCATCAATTGTCTCAGTTTTTAGATTAATTGGTGTTACTAAAATGTGGCATTTAGATGCCAGCAAACCAAAAGCACACTCCACAGTTCTTCGTGGCCTTGTCACTATGTAGTTGAAAATCCTATTGGTGTGATTCAAGTCCCAACTCGAGTACCGTTTTATGAGGTTGACACACCTTTGAAACCCCTCATCCCCAACCACAACAAATGGCATTGGTGGTCCTTCAGTGTTCGGAAGAGGTTGTGGCGGTGGAAAATTGAAATTACCACCATACAAATGTTGGCCCATGTCAGAGTTTTTAAAAGTCTGTGAGTCATTTCCTCATCCAAATGATTCAACGTCAATGGCGATAAATTGACACTCAGCATCTGCAATCGCCATGAGAACAATCAAAAAGTTTTTTTTTGTAATTGAATTACTCGGATCCACTTCCAGCAGGTTTCAGAATCCCAATATGTTTGCCGTCCTCACCCCCCCACACAGTTTGGAAAATTTCATTGAATTTTGCAGCATTATGCAGCCAGAGTTCGGTTGTGTGTTGGGGGAGGAATTATGCATGCAGAACGTCACATAAAGCACGGCAGGTGTCTCCAACAATCACAGAAAGGGTGGACACTCCAGTCTGGAAAAGAAAAAGTAGAGATGTTAAGGTCTCTCCAGTAGCCAGGAATCTGCTGAACAGAAAATGGAAAACAAAATCAGTACATGGCTGTTATAACAATAATACAAACGACATGTGTTTATTTTTCAAAATTACATACCTCAGGGTCACCAACAGACGTTCCTCAGTAGGAATTGTTCAACCTAGTTGTTTGTCCTGTCTGGTGATGGGTCCTCGGACACATTGCAGCAATTCATCGAAGCTCTGTTCCAACATCCTCATGTATTAGAAAAACTTATCTGAGTTTTCCAGCAGCTCGGTGTACAATGAGTGGTAGGCTCCACGGCTCTCTCGGACTTCAACGATGGGGTGTTGCCAGTAGCAACGATGACATCTTCTCCATTTTGCTCTTCTTCTTTCTTCTTCACAAGCCACATCAAAGGCAAAAGCCAATTTCATTTCAAAATACAGATTATGACAGAATCTTTCCATGCCAAGATAAAATTTGCAGCTGGGTAGAGCAGCAAAAGATGAGGATATCATCTGTGTAGAGTCTATATATACAGAATGCCCATGAGACACGCCCATTGGGTGTGGCTTTTGTCAAGCTAATTCTCCTGGAACAGCATTTGCAGCATTAACAAAATTCATTGAAAATTCTAACACATGTGCAGAAAAACACAAACACATGCAAAAAATGCATGCACAAGCAGTGTTCTTTTGGCATCATGCGTAAGCTGATGCAGATAAAAATGCAGTGTAACCATGCATTTGAATGCGTTGTGGCATGCATTTGCGCATGCAGATGATACGCTGCACACAGAGAAGCTAATGTGAACTTAGCCTTACTGAGAATATCTTTCCAAGGAGGGAATTTCTTATCTCTACATTACAAGTAATGCTATTCAATCAATTAGAAAACATCGTATTGCAGAAGTTAGGATGCCAGTAAAGGTACCGTTACACTAAATGACTTACCAACAATCACGACCAGCGATACGACCTGGCCATGATCGCTGTCGTTGTGTGGTTGCTGGGGAGCTGTCACACAGACAGCTCTCTCCAGCGACCAACGATCAGGGGAAAGACTTCAGCATCGTTGAACTGTACTAAGCGCAGGGCCGCACTTAGTAACCCGATATTTACCCTGCTTACTTGTAAAAGTAAAAAAAAAAAACAGTACATACTCACATTCCGATGTCTGTCATGTCCCCCGGCGTCAGCTTCCCGCACTGACTGTGTCAGCGCTGGCCGGCCGTAAAGCAAAGCACAGCGGTGACGTCATTTTTTTTACTTTTACAATGGTAACCAGGGTAAATATCGAGTTACTAAGCACGGCCCTGCACTTAGTAACCCAATATTTACCCTGGTTACCAGTGAACACATCGCTGGATCGGCGTCACACACGCCGATTCAGCGATGACAGCGGGTGATCAGCGACCAAAAAAAGGTCCCGATCATTCCCCAGTGACCAACGATCTCCCAGCAGGGGACTGATCGTTGGTCGCTGTCACGCATAACGATTTCGTTAACGATATCGTTGCTACGTCACAAAAAGCAATGATATTGTTAATGAAATCGTTATGTTTGAAGGTACCTTAACACTGTTAATAACAAAAGAGTGACTGGCACATCCAAGATAGTGTGAATAGGTGCATACCAGGAGCAGCTACCTCCACATGAACTATACGGAAAAGGTTGCACTCTATCATGCTAAAGCATGTCAATGTGAAATATATGAAATATGAATAGCAATACGGCTTCTAAATACTAGGACAAAAAATGAGATGCTTTGCACATAATTTGGCCAAATCATGCCTGCCCATCAACCGACATCAAGGTGGTCTAAAAAAACTGATGGGTCCCTATTGGTGGTGAGTAGGGTTGAGCGAAACGGATCGGTCATTTTCATAAGTTGCCGACTTTTGGCAAAGTCGGGTTTCATGAAACCCGACCCGATCCCTGTGTGGGGTCGGCCATGCGGTACGCATATGATGCGTTCAGCACCATTTCTCCACCAATGAAGGAGGACGCAGAGTGTGGGCAGCGTGATGACATGGTTCTCGGTCCCCACCATCTTAGAGAAGGGCATGGCAGTGATTGGCTTGCTTTCTGCGGCGTCACAGGGGCTTTAAAGTGGCATGCACGCTGACCGCCATCTTACTGCTGCTGATCTGAGCATAGGGAGAGGTTGCTGCCGCTTCGTCAGAAGCAGTGATAGCGTTAGGCAGGGTACATTAACCCCCAAACCGCTTGTGCTGTAGCGATTTCCACTGTCCAACACCACCTTTTCTTTGCAGGGATAGTGGAGTTTTTTTTTTTGGTGTATCAGCTCTGTAGCTTAGGCCTCTTTCACACTTCAGTTGTTTGGCATCAGTCTAAAACCGCCATTTTCCTCAAATAACGGATCCGTCAATTTTTTTTGACGGATCCGTTATTTTCCCATAGACTAGCATTAGCGACGGATTGTGACGGATGGTCGTCCATTCCATCCGCCATGCGACGGATCCGTTGAAACTTGGCGGACGTTTTCTGGACATAGACAGACATTGAAACGTTTTTTGTCAACGCCGAAATGGCAGATCGCGACGGATCCGTCGTGTTCGCCATTCCATAGAATGGCCTCCTATGGGTGACGGATCCGTCGCAACTGTCATTTCGACGGATCCATCGCCCCAATCCGTTTTTTCAATTGCGCATGCTCCAAAAAGTAGATACTTTTCCCAGACAACCCCCAAGTAACGGATCCGTCAAAAAACCGGATCCGTTAGAACCGTTTTCTCAACAATTGTGACGGATCCGTCAATTCGTCACTATGTCGGTAGTGACTGATGCCAAACAACTGAAGTGTGAAAGAGGCCTTAGGCTGCCTTATAAGGCTCCCTGATAGCTACATTGCTGTTTGTACGCCGCTGTGCAAACCAACTGCTTTTTTCAAAGCACAAATCCTGTTGTTCCTTCCTTTCTGCACAGCTATCTTGTTTGTTTGTCCACAATTTTGTGTGCAGCAGTCCTTTTTATTGCTGCCTGCCATACTTTTCTGAGATTACTGTAGGGAGATATTGTATTGTATTGAATTGTAGTACAGTCTTTATATATATATATATATATATATATATATTTATATATATATATATATATATATATATATATATATATATATATATATATATATATATATATATATATAAATATATATATATATATATATATATATATATATATACAGTTAGGGCCAGAAATATTTGGACAGTGCACAAGTTTTGTTATTTTAGCTGTTTACAAAAACATGTTCAGAAATACAATTATATATATAATATGGGCTGAAAGTGCACACTCCCAGCTGCAATATGATAGTTTCCACATCCAAATCGGAGAAAGGGTTTAGGAATCATAGCTCTGTAATGCATAGCGTCCTCTTTTTCAAGGGACCAAAAGTAATTGGACAATGGACTCTAAGGGCTGCAATTAACTCTGAAGGCGTCTCCCTCGTTAACCTGTAATCAATGAAGTAGTTAAAAGGTCAGGGGTGGATTCCAGGTGTGGTTTTGCATTTGGAAGCTGTTGCTGTGAGCAGACAACATGCGGTCAAAGGAACTCTCAATTGAGGTGAAGCAGAACATCCTGAGGCTGAAAAAAAAGAAAAAATCCATCAGAGAGATAGCAGACATGCTTGGAGTAGCAAAATCAACAGTTGGGTACATTCTGAGAAAAAAGGAATTGACTGGTGAGCTTGGGAACTCAAAAAGGCCTGGGCGTCCACGGATGACAACAGTGGTGGATGATCGCCGCATACTTAATTTGGTGAAGAAGAACCCGTTCACAACATCAACTGAAGTCCAGAACACTCTCAGTGAAGTAGGTGTATCTGTCTCTAAGTCAACAGTAAAGAGAAGACTCCATGACAGTAAATACAAAGGGTTCACATCTAGATGCAAACCATTCATCAATGCCAAAAATAGACAGGCCAGAGTTAAATTTGCAGAAAAACACCTCAAGAAGCCAGCTCAGTTCTGGAAAAGTATTCTATGGACAGATGAGACAAAGATCAACCTGTACCAGAATGATGGGAAGAAAAAAGTTTGGAGAAGAAAGGGAACGGCACATGATCCAAGGCACACCACATCCTCTGTAAAACATGGTGGAGGCAACGTGATGGCATGGGCATGCATGGCTTTCAATGGCACTGGGTCACTTGTGTTTATTGATGACATAAGAGCAGACAAGAGTAGCCGGCTGAATTCTGAAGTATACCGGGATATACTTTCAGCCCAGATTCAGCCAAATGCTGCAAAGTTGATTGGACGGCGCTTCATAGTACAGATGGACAATGACCCCAAGCATACAGCCAAAGCTACCCAGGAGTTCATGAGTGCCAAAAAGTGGAACATTCTGCAATGGCCAAGTCAATCTCCAGATCTAAACCCAATTGAGCATGCATTTCACTTGCTCAAATCTAGACTTAAGACGGAAAGACCCACAAACAAGCAAGACCTGAAGGCTGCGGCTGTAAAGGCCTGGCAAAGCATTAAGAAGGAGGAAACCCAGCGTTTGGTGATGTCCATGGGTTCCAGACTTAAGGCAGTGATTGCCTCCAAAGGATTTGCAACAAAATATTGAAAATAAAAATATTTTGTTTGGGTTATGTTTATTTGTCCAATTACTTTTGACCTCCTACAATGTGGAGTGTTTGTAAAGAAATGTGTACAATTCCTACATTTTCTATCAGATATTTTTGTTCAACCCTTCAAATTAAACGTTACAATCTGCACTTGAATTCTGTTGTAGAGGTTTCATTTCAAATCCAATGTAGTGGCATGCAGAGCCCAACTCGCGAAAATTGTGTCACTGTCCAAATATTTCTGGCCCTAACTGTATATATATATATATATATATATATATATATATATATATATCTTCAAGCCACTCTCTGCCCCTGAAACTGTGTAGTGTGAAACAGTGGGCCTGTAT